>NC_083705.1:23360106-23663137 GCF_033118175.1 Dama dama
AGGAATCCTCTAGCTGACATATGAAGGATGAGCCGGACTAAAAAGGCAGTAAAACGGGCAAAGGTTACGAAGCCCCTGAGGAGGGAATGGAGAGCTAGTGGGAAAGTAGAGCAACTTAAGGCTAGAGAGGCAGACAGGGGCTGACCAGGCTGGGATTCTCAGGCCATGTCAGAATGCAGATATTTACCAGAAGAACAGAATCTATGGAAGGTTTCTAAGAAGGGAGTGTATGTCTATGTTATGTAACAAAGATCACTCTGGCCATAGTATGGAGAAAAGACTGACAGATCAAGAAATTTCCCAGGTGATCATCCACGCTCAGTAATGTGCTGGGCAATGTAAAAAGAAATTAAAAAAAAAAAAAAAAACTGAGTCAAGCAGATAAGTAGCTTTTTTTGCTTAATGCTTTTAAAATGATTTGACTTACAAGTATTATGATTTACATAATTTTTGCTTTTCGGCCACATACCTACAACTTACTTGTTCAAGTAATATTTATTAAGCCAGGCACTATAATGTGCCAGGCACAGTTCTAAGTGCTAGGGTTACAGGAATAATAAAGACAAAATACTCCAATGGAGCTTATCCTCTAATGAAAATGAGGGATAATATACAGGTAAACAAATGAAAAAAATAAGATGATTGCAAATAAAGATAAGTGCTACCAAGAAAAAAAGAAAGAAAGAAAGAAAGAACAGCTATGAGTGGTCAGAAAAGGCCTCTCTGAGAATACAGCATTAGATCAAAAACAAGAACAGCCGGCCATGCAGACTGGGGAAAGAGCAGAGGCCAAGACCTGAGGGCGGGACTCCACTTGAATGTAGGGACAAAAACCGCAAAAGCAGTAGTGTAGTCTAGGTGAAGTGAGTAAGGAGGAGGTCGGAGGAGGAATGGTCAAGAACGTGGGCTGCTCTGCTCTTGTGGTGTCGGATTATTAGCATTCTGAGGAACTGGTGAGGCATTTATATTTTACACTTTGGCAAATTCACTGTATGGCAGTGGGAAGCCATAGGACATTTTGATACATGCTCTGTATCAAATAACATGCTCTGATTTACCTGACTGCGCTGGGCTAGGGAGGAGTAGACTGTCGGGGAAAGAATAGTAGCAGTAAGATATATGCAGCTGGTGCAGTGGTCTAAGCAAGTGAAAATGGTGATTTGACTACTGGAGGAAGATGAAGAAAAACAAATGGATTCAGGACACATTTTGAAGATATAATCAACTATACTTGGTTGACAGAAAATGTCTATTTTCATTAGATTGCAAGACTTTGCTATTTCAAGGAAACGTAATGCAAATACTTTAGCAAAAGAAAGAATTTATCTACGGATAAATCAGCCATAATATAATTTCAGACTTTGACACATCAAGTTTGATTAAAAGTAGAATATAATCTTAAAGACCAGACTTATGGCTGTCTAGGGATGGGGAAAGGAAGGGAAAGAGACGGACTGCGAGTTTGGGGGTGGTAGATTACATTTAGAATGCATAAGTGACACGATTCTAATGCAGAGCAGAGGGGACTATATTCGGTATCTTGTGATAAATCGTAATAGAAAAGAATATAAAAAACAGTGTATACATGTATATAACTAAGTCACTTTGCTGTACCGCAGAGAATGGCACAATGCTGTAAATCAACTACACTTCAATAAGAAAGTAGAATATGTCTGCATTATTTTAATTCAGAGTTTTTCCTACTTTTATAGGTGACATGGGAGTTATAATGAGGGACGTTCACTTACTAAGAGCATGTCTAGGATAAGGATTCAAGAGAAAAGTGAAAGCTACTCCACTACTAATTACATCTTTTACTCTAATTTGTTACAGCTCTTCAGTTTTCCCTGCCCATAAAACTCCTAGGACTCCAGGAATTTACCAGGTTCATGGACTAAATAAAACACATCAGAGTCTACTTTTACCTGAATAATATTTTAATAACAAAATGTTAAACCCCAGAGGATCAAATTCTAACATATTTATTTCTTCAAAACTGTAAGAGGTTCCTGTGAAATTTTCAAGTTTTTATTTTTGTCTTTGAAGAGAAAGGAATGTCAGTTTTCCACTAATTTAGAGAACACTATTTCAGTTGTGACGGTTAAATGACAAGATGGCTGGAAATGAGGCAAAAAAGAAATTGAAAGCTCAACTGACAAGTTTCACATAAAACATTTTACACGAGACATAAATTCTACTGACATACCTTAAACTATGACATTAAGAATAACTTGTAGAATGAAGGTCTTTAGCCTCATAAATGTTTATAGTCTACCAAGTATGAATTTCAGTCACCAAACTCAGATGTGCAAAACATCATAGTTTCACAGCAAGTGAATCTAACTAGTATATTTAGCTCTCATTTTCTCTCTGTAAACTAGGACAACAATTTTCAGGGCAAAGAATCTGCTTCCAGTTCAAAGCTTAGCTTCTCTTTGCTAAATAGGATTTTCTCCTTCCTTTCTCCCATGCTTGATCCCTGGGAGGACTTGGGGAGGCACAGAGCTTACCTGAATCAGGGCATCTGAGACAGGAGAGAGGAGGGCAAGTGGTCTATGGGTGTCCTTTGCTGATACAGACTCTGGGTGGGGGAGGGCCGGTCTCCTTTTCTTAGTATAAGAAAGGTTTTTATGCACTTTCCAAGTGCAAGAAAAATGAGCTTCTGTATCAATCATTCTTTCCTTTTCAATCAATTGTTTATGCCACAGAGTTCACATTTAACTCCTTCAGGACTTTTATCTTTGGATTCTCAAAAATCTTTTCTGTCAAAGAGCCCAGTTCTTGCAAACCCAAGTCATTTGCCTTCAAGACTACTGTTTCACAGAGAACTAAAACCATCATCATCCGCATCATTATCATCATCAACAAAACAAGCGAGCAAAGACCCTCAACGCTCCACCACATCAATGTGTTTTTCTAGATTGTTTATGCCCTCTACTTGTGGACAATGCATGTGTAGAAGTATCCACTTAAGTGGTGGGGGAAAAAAAACAAGAAGGGACACATACAAGGGGAACATCAGTTAAAAACACAGATGACCACCCACAGTGAGATTTCTGAACTTGTTATATAACTGATAAACTGCCAGTCCAGGAAGTTAATTTTTTTACATCCTTAATTTAGAACATTAGTATAACACTAAAAATTAAGGACAGCAAATGCATTAGATTGCTTTGGTGGTTAGAACTATTTAGAATGTGATCATTTTTCACTGCTTAACACTCAAAAGCATAAACTGGTGTAATAATAGCAGCTGTAAGTAAGGATCTGTCTCCTGTGTGCCAGGTGCTGAGCTCATCCCCCTCTCCCAGATTTCTGGATGGTTAAGAAAGCTTTCAAATACAACAAACAGAAAAACTGATTAAATGTAGCTTAAACAGATAGGGGTTTATTTCCTCATGCATTGAGAAATCTGAAATTCTAGGCTACAAGATGGCTGTCATAGCTTTAGGCATTGTAATGTTTAAGGCAGGAAGAAGGGAAAGCATCCAGACCAGCCACATCCGTCTCTTTTGCACACAAGACAAAGCTTTTCAGGAAGGTCCTGGGAGATTTCTGCCTATTTCTCATTGACCTGTGTTATGTCCCATAGTCAATGAGCTACAAGGGAGACTGGAAAAGTTTGTTTTTAGGATTTGCTTCATTCTATTTTTTAGGGGGGAGGAGTCCTCCAAAGTAAAGGCAGGCAAGGAAGGAAGAGGCTGGAAATAGGTACTAAATTAGTGCACTAAAGAGGTCTGTCATGACTGCATTTGATACAGCTCCAAAATTATGTATTTGATGCTAAAAATACAACTGGGAGAAGCCTCAAAAGAAATCTAATTTCTATATATTTAATAAAATGTTTGTTGCTCATTCATTTATTCATACTGAATTCCTATATGCACAGCAGTGAACACAACCTAAAAAGATCTTTTTTCCTGTAGAGTTTATACTCTAGTGGGGATAGACAAAAAATAAATACATACTTGGTGGCAATAAGCACCATAAAGAAAAATAAACTGTAAGAAAATAGAGAACATATGTGGAGGGTTACTTAGGGTCATCAGATAAGGTCTCTCTAAGTGCCTTCTGAGTAGAGAGGTGAATGAAGCACGACACTAATGGATATTCCAGGGCGGATCCTTCTGGGTAGATGGAACAAAAAATGCTTGGTTGTGTGCTAAAGACAATGAGGGGACCAGCACTGCTGTAGCAGAGAGGATTACAAGCCAAGTGACCAGGGATTCCATCAGAGAGAAACCAGGGATGATTTTACATTAAACCCCACTTTAAGTGAGTAATCACCAGTTAAAAGTTCTAACACAGCCCTGTCACTAAGTTTCCAATGGGAAGGTAAAACCAGTGCCTGTGTGTATCAAGTACTCTGACATATATCAGCATGTTTAACTCTAAAATCTAGTTTACGAATGAGGTATCTGAGGCTCATCCTGCTTAAGGATCTCACACTGCGTGGGCTTAGTTGCTCAGTTACGTCCGACTCTCTGTGACCCCATGGACTATAGCTCGCCAGGCTCCTCTGTCCATGGGGACTCTCCAGGCAAGAATACTAGAGTGGGTTGCCTTGCCCTCCTCCAGGGAATCTTTCCAACCCAGGATCGAACCCAGGTCTCCCTCACTGCAGGTGGATTCTTTAACATCTGAGCCACCAGGGAAGCCCAAGAATACTGGAGTGGGTAGCCTATCCCTCCTATAGGGGATCTTCCCAACTCAGGAATCGAACTGGGGTCTCCTGCATTGCAAGCAGATTCTTTACCAGCTGAGCTACCACAGATGCCTCTAAGGCTCTCATAGTCTCTATTATAGACAAAATAGGTCCTCTTCATTTTGGCATATGACCTGCTGGCCCTTATTTTATAGTTGTGCTAGAATGCTTGATTAAAACACAGTTGAACAGCTTTATTTCACAGATGATTCATTCAGAGCCTTAATTATACTGATCTGTGTTTAGAGTGTCAAAAAAGATACAGTTTACAGAGTATTTTCACATCTGATATACTACTACTGAAGTACTTAGCACAGCACATATGAAAATACAGGCTAATATTTTTGTGGAAAGTTCACTGTGAAATGCTGCTATATATTACAGTCCCATGTGTATTTATTATGCTGATGGTTAATGGGGAAGAAGGATGCAATACCACTTGCTATTTGAATCTATCTGGTTCCTGAGTTAAGACAGTGAGGAATAAGAACCCACAGAGAAACTATCATCAAACCTGTGTTCAAATTTATTTAGTTTCTGATTTAAAGCCGGGGTGGGGGGGGTGGGGGGCAGATAACTGTGTATTTCAATGGATGAGCAGTGCTTTAGCAATTTCATCTAATATTTGAAAAGGTAACACCCTCAAATATACTTTGCTATATTCAGTAAATAACTGTAATCTCAAAAAGAACTTTTATCATGTTTTTCATTATAAATGCCCATTTGTTTGCTTTGAAACAATGAATTTTCAAAGTAAGCATTTTCAGATGAATATAATGCTTGTTTTACAATGATGGTTACTCACTTACATCCAGGCAGATACATTATAAAATATTTATTAGCACTAGCATATCTTTAAGAGAAAGATAACAGCTCAGTGACAGAGGGCACCATGTTTCATAAGATCTCTGATTTTAAAATGTTTCTACCTGCCAAATGAAGTCAAATTAATAATTCAGCTTGCTCTCAAATGCCACAATCAATACAACAGCTTCCAACTCAACTGGGGAACAATACTTTAAAAGACAATTACCTCATAAAACATTTCTCTCTTGTTTGGAATCAGACATATAAAAAAAAAAAAAATCAAGGTTTTCCAAAAAAGGGGCAGTATTTACTAGCAGACAGGAAAATGCAGTGTACAGCAAAAGCCATACATCTTTTGCTTACATCCATGAACAAAGTGAGCTATCTATAAATGACAAATGGGAGCTGGGAAAAAAACAACCTGAAGCAATGATTCTGAAACATTACAGAACACATGAATTACCTGGGGAGCTTACCAAAATGCAGATTCTGATTCACTAAGTAGAGAGGGGCCCAGGATAGTATATTTCTAACTAGTTCTCAGATGATGCTGATGGTACTTGTCTAAGGATCTGGCTTTAAGTAAGCAGTCCTAAAATATACTATTTGCAAAGGCATCTGGGATGCCCATATTACATGAGTCAGGATAATACCCTAATTGTTTCTTTAAAAAATACTGTTATATTTAACTGGTAGAAAAAGCAATGATAAATTTTCCAAAACTAAAAGCAAACAAATAAAATACCCACAAAGCATCAATCACCATTATAAAGTTAACCTTCAAAATTATAAAAATTTCAACTGATATTTGAGATTGGGGGAAAAAAGACAAATTTGAATATTAAGAACTTTGAAGTCTCTTACTGAGGAGATCCAATCTCCCTAGCTGGAGATAAAAACCGGAGACCCACCTAAAAGACTTGACAATCTTTCAGGGGATAAACATAGTGTAGCAATGGACAGGAGCAAGGGTGGAAGTTAAACAATACATGGGAGTTTAACCTGAGGAAATGACAAGACTGGGCGCATATGTACACTATTAAGTTATGTCAGCCAAAAAGTCTGTGCTTGTTATCAAAGTGACCAAAGTTGGGGATTGGCTAAACAAATTATGGTATGTCCATAAAATATACTATTTTATTTTATTTCATCCATAAAGTAAAATACTAGGTAGCCAGTAAAATATTGACATAGCTTTACAGCTAATGACATGGGAAAATGTTTACAGAATACTGTTGGTAAGAAAAAAGGTTAGAGATAGTATGGGCAAAATCATTCTACTTAAATATATGCAAACATAAGAAAATGTTTGTTTTTTCCCCCTTATCTGAATGCTTTATTTGACTTTAAATGCAGTTACTTTAATAGAAGCAAATGAATAAACACATTTTTCAAGAACACAAATACACTGGTTTTAGATTTATATTTCCCAAATTCAGATCTTAAGTAAGCTACTCAAATCCTCTTACATATGAATCACTTTTTTCATCTAAAAAGAAGGCATAATAACAGTACAAACTTTAGAGGGCAGCTATAAGAACTAACATGTGCTAATTGGTGTAAAATGCTTAAAACAAAACCTGACTGATAGTAGGGTTGGATGTTTCTTTCTTTTTTAAATGATCTAACTGATCTCTTGCTGATGCCATGTCTAAGAAGATGATGTTATCAACACTTTTCTGTTTTGACTCTTGGGTCTGCATATTAGCTTCAGGACCTTTGGAGATAGCAGGCACATATGGGAAGGCTCTAAAGCAGAACAAAAACACCCTGAAGCGGTCAAACTGCAGTTAAGGCAGAATCTATACACAGTTACTCAGTAATTTTAAACATGCAGTACAATGACTATTCATAAACTGCTGATAAGAGAATAAAGTGGTTTAATCATTCTAGGATATAATTTGGTAATATGTACTAAACTAGGATCCTAACAATCCTGAACCTAGGAATTTACCTTAAGCAAAGTGGACGAAATACTCAGAACACAAAGATTTAGATTTCAGGATGCCAATTTATAATAACCAAAACTTGGGGACAATTTTAAGTTTTCAAAAGTGAGATGTGGCTGAAAACATATTCAACATATTCACATGTGACATTTAATTATAAACGGGAATATCTAATGGCACAGAAAATACTCTAGAATATCAAATTTTTAAAAGTTGAATATATATCTAGATGTTGAATAGGAACTGACTATTCTAAAGATTTTGAATATAAGACGCATAGGAGAGTTACAGGAAGTCAATATTCTAAAAGAAAAACAAAGATTTAATGTTTAAAAGAAAATTCCCTATCAGTTATTCCTGCATATTGGGTTTTAAGGAGATATAGCTTTTACCCCAGAAAAGGATATAAATTAAGTTGAATTTATTTATTTGGGTCTTTATTCAGATAGCTCATTCAGGATACATGCAACAACTATAAAAATACATCTACAAATAAAGTTGTTAGATTTCATTAGCAGTGATCCATGTTGTACTCTGTATTATATATATTTTAAGCCTTAAAAGTAATAATGTATTTTACTTTTTCTCATAAGTGACTCTTTAATATCTTTCAAGTATTTTTTCCCTTCAACATGTCTACTTAAAAGATATTTATTTAGCTCCTAATAGGGTCTAGGTAAAAATACAACTGAAGAGTCGCTGCCTTCAAGGAGTTCCAGTAAAAGATGCTACCAAATAATAAATTACATCTGCCTACAGTGGCTCAGACCAGGAGTTCATATGTGGACAAGGGAAAAAAAGCTAAGTGATACTTCAGTTTGCTTTGATAAAACAAAAACAAAACTTTTTACATATATTCTACAATGACAAAAATTAAGATTACATTCTATGTTTAAACTTCAAAACATAATATAGAGCAAATACACATAGGTTGAAAATTTAAATTTGAATAGGAGGCTTTATTATTTTAATAAATAACTCCCCCAAATAATTTTATTTTTTTCATATAGAGGAAGAGGAGGCACATCTTCCCTTAGCAGTCTCTGTAGTGGTAAGAATCCCTCAAATGTACATCAAACTGTAAAGACATGGGTTAAGGGTAGAGTCCTTATTAATGCTTTCTCTTGGACAATTAAAGCTACTATTTACTTGAAAACTAAGAAGTCTTAAAGATACAAATATTGCAAGATACTTTTCATTAAGAATCAATATTGGTTTTCTATTATTATATTTATTATATCTATTGCTTACTGTTACTGTAGCTAACTTGTTTCTTTGTACTTTATATTTACTAGCTCATTAAATCCTCATAAGCCACCATATATGGTAGGTAGTATTATTAGCCCCATTTTAGCAAAAAAATTAAGACACAGAGATTTTATACGTATTTAAAGTTACTTAAATAATGGAAGATAGGCAGGAATAAAACCCACAATCTGTGTCCAGAGCCCATGCTTAACACCATTATTTTATCCTGACTCCTAAAAACTAGAAGCAAAGGTCACACCTCAAAATCTGAAAAATATAAATGGAGGCCTGAACAGATTAATGTGCTTAGAGGGTATAAAGCAAGTGGAACCATAAAGAGCTAAAAATGTAAACTTAGAATATTTAGGTAAATTAATAGATAGCTGTTGAATAAATGAATTGTTAGGGAAAAAATTAGAATATATTGAAAAATCTGTTGAGAATGAACTAGAGGGAATTATCAAGTCCTTTCCTGAAGGCCAAATACTGAGTTTTATGAATGAGCAACCCTGATATATTGTAGTTTCCAGTGTCTATTACTAATACTATATGAGCCAATCCCAAAGAAAGGCAATGCCAAAGAATGTTCAAACTACTGCACAATTGCACTCATCTCACACGTTAGCAAAGTAAAGCTCAAAATTCTCCAAGTCAGGCTTCAACAGTACGTGAACTGAAAACTTCCAGATGTTCAAGCTAGATTTAGAAAAGGCAGAAGAACCAGAGATCAAACTGCCAACATCCGCTGGATCACGAAAAAGCAAGAGAGTTCTAGAAAAACGTAGATCTACTTCTGCTTTATTGACTACGCCAAAGCTTTTCACTGTGTGGATCACAACAAACTGTGGAAAATTCTTAAACAGATAGGAATACCAGACCACCTTAACTTCCTCCTGAGAAATCTGTATGCAGGTCAAGAAGCAACAGTCAGAACTGGATGTGGAATAATGGACTGGTTCCAAATTAGGAAAGGAGTACATCAAGGCAATATATTGTCACCCTGCCTATTTAACTTATATGCAGAGTGCATCTGAGAAATGCTGATGAAGCACAAACTGGAATCAAGATTGCTGGGAGAAATATCAATAACCTCAGATATGCAGATGACACAACCCTTACAGCAGAAAGCGAAGAAGAACTAAAGAGCCTCTTGATGAAGGTGAAAGAGGAGAGTGACAAAGTTGGCTTAAAGGTCAACATTCAGAAAATTAAGATCATGGCATCCGGTCCCATCACTTCATGACAAATAGACGGGGAAAAAATGGAAACAGTCACAGCCTTTCTTTTCTTGGGCTCCAAAATCACTGCAGATAGTGACTGCAGCCATGAAATTAAAGGACACTTGCTCCTTGGAAGAAAAGCTATGACCAACCTAGACAGCATATTAAAAAGGAAAGACATTTCTTAGCCAACAAAGGTCCACACAGTCAAAGCTATGGTTTTTTTCAGTAGTCCTGTATGGATGTGATAGTCGGACCATAAAGAAAGCTGAGCACTGAAGAATTGATACTTTTGAGCTGTGGTGTTGGAGAAGACCCTTGACAGTTCCTTGAACTGCAAGGAGATCAAGCCAGTCCATCCTAAAGGAAATCAATCTTGAATATTGGAAGGACTGATGTTGAAGCTGAAGCTCCAATACTTTGGCCACCTGATATGAAGAATTGACTCACTGGAAAAGACCCTGATGCTAGGAAGAATTGCAGGCAGGAGGAGAAGGGGACGACAGAGGATGAGATGGTTGGATAGCATCGCTGACTCAGTGGACATGAGTTTGATCGGCTATGGGAGTTGGTGGTGGACACGGAAGCCTGGCGTGCTGCAGTCCATGGGGTCACAGAGTTGGACACGACTGAGCAACTGAACTGACTGACTGAGCCAAAGGCCCTAGTGCTTGCGTGCTCAGTCGTGTCCAAGTCTTTGAGACCCCCATGCACTGCAGCCCACTACGTTCCTCTGTCCAAGGAATTTTTCAGGCAAGAATACTGGAGCAGGTTTCCATTTCTTCCTCCGGGGGATCTTCCCGACCCAGAGATCCAACCTGGGTCTCCTGCACTGGCAGGAAGATTCTTTATCACTCCTTTAAATATTTGGTATCTATAAAAACTCAGAGCAGCACCTGTCATTGAAGTGCTCAGTAGGTGTTAACAGAGATCATCACCACCATTGCCATTTAAATATATTACTAATATTTTGGTGCATAAAGCACCTAACACCCATTGCACAAGGACTGCTTTTGCTTATTTAGGGATTCTTCCATATACTTTTAGTGATGTGTGTACTGTGCTTAGTCACTCAACCGTGTCCGACTCTTTGAAACCCTATGGACTGTGGCCCGCCAGTTTCCTCTGTCCATGGGGATTCTCCAGGCAAGAATACTGGAGAAAACATGTATACACAAATTGAAGAATACATGCCCTCCTCCAGGGTATCTTCCCAACCCAGGGATCAAACACAGAACTCCCGCATGGCAGGTGGATTCTTTACCATCTAAGCCACCAGGGAAGCCCAATAATTCTGGAATGGGTAGCCTATCCATTCTCTAGGGGATCTTCCCAACTCTGGAATTGAACTTGGGTCTCCTGCATTGCAGGCAGATTCTTTACCAGCTGAGCTAGTGATATGTTTGTACAAATCAACTG
The DNA here is from genome assembly GCF_033118175.1 of Dama dama. Lineage (NCBI taxonomy): Eukaryota > Metazoa > Chordata > Mammalia > Artiodactyla > Cervidae > Dama > Dama dama. Next base: position 23,371,455 of record NC_083705.1, read on the forward strand.
AAAGAGATCTATGAATTTTCCTCTTTAGGTCTAGTAAATCAGATTCAATATGTTACCAAAGTCTTCTAAATCACTGAAAATGATAAAATTCAGAATCAATCTGTCCAGATGCAAAGGCTGGAATAGCAGTTTATGCTGTCTGGTGTTACGTGGAGATGGAACATGTAAGAAGAAAAACAAAAGAGAACCGATAATATCTTATTTTTTAATCTCAAATCTCAGTATTCTATATGCCTCTCAACTCTTGAGACTTTACTAAATTTCTTATTTTTACTCTCCTTTCAGTACTAGCAGTAACTATTGGAGGCCTTTACTACACGAGGCATGTATCATTTAATCACCTTAACAGCATGGCGAGGCAGACATCCTGCACTTTTCTCAGGAAGAGACACAGGCCTTGAAATTGGACCGATTTGGTCTGGAACCACAGCTTTGCCATGTACCAACAGTAGAACACTGGACATGTTTTTATACTCTTCATACATCAGTTCTTTCATATGTAAATGGGAGGTAAATGCAGAATACTATAAAATCAGAAATATCATTCTATTTATAGAATAGAAACTTTATAAATAAGCTTATGTCATACATTGTTTACACTGCCAAGGCCACTACTGATTTCTGCAATGCCATTTTAATGATTTTTGATCCTTTAACCCTATTGGCTTTACTTTCTAATATTATCTCATAATGACATTGCTTCACCATGTGGGGAGACTTAAAATGTTTTCATAATCCATAGTATATAAAGATACTTCATGCAGTTAGACCACATATGACAATCTTTCCAAGGCAATTTAGCAGTAAGTATCAACAGCCTTCATATTCTGCATATCACCTGAAGAATCATTTTATGTCTAGATAGAATTTATTCTATGGATATAATCCTAGATACGCACAATAACTTTAGGTATAAGTATGTCATTTAAATACATTCAACAACTGCCCAACAATATATTTTAATTCATTTTGATACCATCTGGCTACTTAAAACATCACAGAAGCACATATACTAACATGGAAAGAGATCATAATATAATTACTGAGATAAGAGCAGTTTTAGAATAATACATACAATTTGACTTCATTTTGTAAAAAAGGGGCAACAGAAAATGTACAAAATATAGAATGACAGGAAATTTTGTTAATAGCAGTTATTATTGGTGTGGTCACAGTTGATTTCATTTGTCCTTTTGCTTTCTGTATTCTTTTTGCAATAAGGTTTCATTTTTTTCTATAATATAATAAACACTAAACAGTTAAATTTTTACCTAAATAAATTATAGAGAAATAGACAATTGAATAATTATATAAATATAGAGAAAAATAATCCAAGAGAGAAAAGGTATGCATAGATTCTTAAGGCATACTGATGGGAGATACAAACATAAACTGCTATAAGAAAAGGAAGAAAAGGAGGAGAAAGTGTCATTAAGGAAAAAAGCAGGAAGAGTAAACCAACACAGAAAGTTTGGCAAGGTCGGCACTATATATTAATAACTAGCCATTTGTGATGCCTCCTGTTGCCTGTCCTCATTTACTGTCTTCCAGACATGCCTGACTTTATTTTTTGGGGCTCCAAAATCACTGCAGATGGTGATTGCAGCCATGAAATTAAAAGACGCTTACTCCTTGGAAGGAAAGTTATGACCAACCTAGAGAGCATATTAAAAAGCAGAGACATTACTTTGCCAACAAAGGTCCGTCTAGTCAAGGCTATGGTTTTTCCAGTGGTCATGTATGGATGTGAGAGTTGGACTGTGAAGAAAGCTGAGCACCAAAGAATTGATGCTTTTGAACTGTGGTGTTGGAGAAGTCTCTTCTGAATCCTTTGGACTGCAAGGAGATCCAACCAGTCCATCCTAAAGCAGATCAGTCCTGGTGTTCATTAGGACTGATGCTGAAGTTGAAACTCTAATACTTTGGCCACCTCATGCGAAGAGTTGACTCATTTGAAAAGACCCTGATGCTGGGAGGGATTGGGGGCAGGAGGAGAAGGGGACGACAGAGGATGAGATGGCTGGATGGCATCACCAACTCAATGGACATGGGTTTGAGTAAACTCCGGGAGTTTGTGATGGACAGGGAGGCCTGGCATGCTGCGATTCATGGGGTCACAAAGAGTCAGACACAACTGAGCAACTGAACTGAACTGAGTGAGACATGCCTGCCTATATGCTATTTAACAAGAATGCATCATTCTTACAACAGGGTTAAGGACATATACAGGCTGTATTCAGAGAACAAAATAAGACATTTAAAAGTACCTTAAAAATAAGATGATGTAATCAAATGTTGCCAATATTATTCTTCATCTTTTAAATTAATCTAAACTAATTATTATCCTGGGACCCTATCTCCAGTTTGGTTCACAGTTAAAAACCCAAGGATTTGTCTGTAACTGGTGACTAGAATATTAGCAAGAGAGTATAACCTTGAAGTCCCTGCCACTCTCTACTTGGAGCACTATTTCTGCACTGGTTAAAGAAACAGCTTTTACCACAGTGACACTTCCTCAGGGACTAAATCTGAGACCCCTAAACTCCATGGCCGTAAGTACTCAGGAACCCCATGCTGCCCTTATGATACTGTTCTCTACACTATACAATACAAAATTAATATTCTCTACAAATACAGTATTTCCGCTAATAGAGCCCATTGAGGGCAATAGGCACATGCCTGTTTTGCTCCCTATTGTATTCTCAGTGTTTAGCACACAGCACAACCTGACATAACATAGGTACTCAAACACTCATGGATAAATGGCTAAGAGTTATATACTTTGATGACACTTTTGGTTCCTTGCAGATTTGGACTTACCTTAAGGCTCATTATGAAAACAGCTCTCCAAAAATGTATCTTTTCTACTTATTACAAAGAAAGCTACTAATAACATGGTTAACCACTTCATATATCCTCTTTTTAAATGATGGACTTAAGAGAGATGACCTCTCAGCAGTACCAAAAATATGAGTTTCCTAAGCAATTGGCTTTTACTTCTTGGGTACTGTGAATTGTGTATCTAAGTCATTTCTCTTTGTAATGGCTATTTAAAATTTGTGTACCAACCTTTCCCTTAGCTTCATCTTATTTCAGCTATCCTTGCTTATCCTTCCCCATATTTCCTTACTTAAAAATATATTCTGATATGTATATTCATATTCCTCAGATCTTTCTAGGAACAAATCAGAAGATATAAACATATTATTAATTAATAATATCAGACTCAGTCAAAATTATAATAATCTATGGCTGAGACAATTTTCTTGATAATATGGTGCTTCAATGGACGCTAAGGACGATCAATTTCCAGTTTCTAGAATATTCAATTAATATACTTTTGGCTAAGTCAAGTTTGAAACATTAATAAGTTTCTTTATTTCTCAAATTTGACCTTGGTTTAGTTCCTCTACCACTGTTTTTCTCCATCCTTTCAAATATTGCCTTATTTAAAGCCCTCCTCAGATTATTTGACAGTCTACTTTTTGATATTCTGGATTCCAAACAATCTGTCTCAAACTCCACAATGTGCCCATAAAAATAATCTTCCTAAAATTTAAACCTGTTATCAGTGCCTCCCTGTTGCCAAATGGTCCTGTCAGCAAAGCCTGTTAAGTCTATCACTGAGCTCATCCCCACCGGCTACCAGTCTTTTGTCTTCTCATAGACAACAAAAGTGAGGACCAGAGAAAGAACCAGGCTAATTCGTGCCTCTGCATTTTTCTTCACATTACTCTCACTGCCTGGACTGCTCTTTGCCACCCTGTTTAGTCAGCAAAAGCCTTGCATCTTTAAAGATAACTTACCATCTACTCATTGTCCAGACTCAGCTCAAGCATGTTCCCTGAGAAACATTTTCAGTCTTTCTCAGGGAAAACTGACAACTTCCTCCTTTGTACTCCTTGTGCACCTCATAAGAGGCCCATCATCACACTTTATTTCCATCTTTTCCTCTTCAGTAACCTAGGTTCCCCAGAAGAAAAACATCATGCTTAATTCATGCCCACATCTTCAGCGCCCAGTACAGGGCCTGGCACATGGCAGGAGCTTGCTCAACAAATCTACTGAACTGAACTGAATTCCTCACTTGAACTTATTTTTCTTTGCAGTGAGTCTACTGAGAAGTACTGCTATATACTTTTGAGCAGTAACAGCAGCAGGAAAATCAAATGACTTTTAATACTCACAAACTGACTGGCCTGGCTCATTTTGAAAAGAGGTATAAGATGTAGGATCCAAAAGAAGCCACAGTCACAACTTATCAAAGAACTTCAGAGCAGTGTTTTTCAAACAGCAGATTTCAACCCATTAGTGAGTCAAGAAATCAATTTATACCAATTTAGTCAAGAAATCCATCATTTGGGTCGAAGAGTTTAGAGAGCTCTGAAAAAAATTCTGACTGTAACCATGTATCCGCAAGGTATAAATGAACTCTTCCTTTTATTTTTGCTACTCTCATACATGCAGAATGTAAGAATACCTTCACACCCTAAATCAGAGAAATACTGATTCACAACTGTAGTGAACAAACAGATGAATCCCTTAAATCAACAGGCTGAGCTCTTATATGTAGTTAAATTGTAACCAGGGCCATGATCTGTTCCCCTCACACTGCTATCTGACCAAGTTCCCTGGCATATTAGATGCTGCTTTTTCTCCTTCCCAAATGTTAGTCGCTCAGTTGTGTCTTGACTCTTTGCAGTCCTATGGACTGTGGCCTGCCAGGCTCCTCAGTCTGTGGAATTCTACAGGCAAGAACACCAGAGTGGGTTGTCATTTCTATCTCCAGGGGATCTTCCCAATCCAGGGATGGAACCTGGGTCTCCTGCACTGCAGGCAGATTCTTTACCAGCTGAGCTACCAGGGAAGCCCCAAACTTCTTGGAAAAATGACTCACAGAGCTGAAACCTCAGTCAGTGACAGCACCTCAAGAGGGCACCGACACAGTTCACTTGAGCTATTTGCTATACACAGTGTAGTCCTGTATTATCTTATATCAGTGGTCTATATGCTAACAATACAAAGGTGAGAAGACACAGATTGCCTGATCTATCCATCCATCTATGTGACAAAGTATGTGCATTTGTGTGGAAAAGAAATCTCCATGTTAATCATTCTTTATGCATGATGGAATTCTGAGCTTATAAATATGAATGTAATTCAACTACTTCTATCCAACACACAAGTAAAAGAATGTTTGTTTCACTTTTCATAATCACTGTAATCAAATATTTTCTTTGAGTCTAACAAGCTGAGTATATGACAATGGAAAATTATACCTGTAAGTGTGAATCCATGTTGTTTGGGCTTCCATTTGTGTAAGACATAAATGAAATTTTCGAGTATATTATGCGGAAAACAGAGGACAATTCAGATTACTTAGTGGATTATGCTGAGAAAGTGTATATCCAAGGAAGGTTTGGCGGAGGCAAAGAAAACCACAAGCTCCAAGATTTCCATCAGAAACTTGGAATGTTTATACATTTGTTCCAAACAGCAATCACAGGATGAACAATGCAGTGAAAGGCTGGCAAAGCAATTTTCACAAGCTAATGGTAGAGCATCATCCTTGAACTTGGAGATTTACTGAAGTATTAATAGACAACAGTGAAGTAATAAATAAATAATCACTCAGGTTCTTGCTGGTCACATTCAAATATAGCTAGCAACCTCATGATAATACTGACAGAGTCAAATTTGTAACAATGAATTTGTTAAGAGATTTAATGAATATAAAGCCAACAATCAAGTTGGTATACAGAATACCTGAGAGTAATTGTTCAACAACTTAAGAGCAATTTGTCAATCTTCATGATGGGGAAGAACAAGAATAAATATAAAATCGAAAATTCATCATGAACCACAATAAAAATAACATAAATAAAATTTGTTTTTCATAAATACAATTTTAATGAAGTTAACTGTTTATAGACATTCAAGCTGGTTTTAGAAAAGGCAGAAGAACCAGAGATCAAATTGGCAGCATTCACTGGATCATCGAAAAAGCAAGAGGGTTCCAGAAAAACATCTACTTCTGCTTTATTGACTATGCCAAAGCCTTTGATTGTGTGGATCACAATAACTGTGGAAAATTCTGAAAGAGATGGGAATACCAGACCACCTGACCTGCCTCTTGAGAAACCTATATGCAGGTCAGGAAGCAACAGTTAGAACTGGACATGGAACAACAGACTGGTTCCAAATAGGATAAGGAGTATGTCAAGGCTGTATATTGTCACCCTGCTTATTTAACTTGTATGTAGAGTACATCATGAGAAATGCTGGGCTGGAAGAAGCACAAGCTGGAATCAAGATTGCTGGGAGAAATAACCTCAGATATGCAGAGGACACGACTCTTATGGCAGAAAGTGAAGAGGAACTAAAAAGCCTCTTGATGAAAGTGAAAGAGGAGAGTGAAAAAGTTGGCTTAAAGCTCAACATTCAGAAAACTAAGATCATGGCATCTGGTCCCATCACCTCATGGGAAATAGATGGGGAAACAGTGGCTGACTTTATTTTTCTGGGCTCCAAAATCACTGCAGATGGTAACTGCAGCCATGAAATTAAAAGACGCTTACTCCTTGGAAAGAAAGTTATGAAAAACCTAGACAGCATATTAAAAAGCAGAGACGTTATTTTGCCAACAAAGGTCCGTCTAGTCAAGGCTATGGTTTTTCCAGTAGTCATGTATGGATGTGAGAGTTGGACTATAAAGAAAGCTGAGCACTGAAGAACTGACGCTTTTGAACTGTGGTGTTGGAGAAGACTCTTGAGAGTCCCTTGGACTGCAAGGAGATCCAAGCAGTCCATCCTAAAGGAGATCAGTCCTGGATGTTCACTGGAAGGACTGATGCTGAAGCTGAAACTCCAATACTTTGGCCACCTCATGCGAAGAGCTGACTCATTAGAAAAGACCCTGATGCTGGGAAAGATTGAGGGCAGGAGGAGAAGGGGACAAGAGAGGATGAGATGGTTGGATGGCATCACGGACTCAATGGACATGGGTTTGGGTGTACTCCGGGTGTTGGTGATGAACAGGGAGGCCTGGCGTGCTGCGGTTCATGGGGTCGCAGAGTCAGACACGACTGAGCGACTGAAGTGAACTGAACTGAAGTGTTTGTATTACTTAAGAAATCACAGACCAAATGTCTCCATGGACATTTTGGTCAGGACTAGTTTCAAGGACCTTTCAATGAAGTTAAGTGTTTGCATTATTTAATGAATCATGGACTGAAAGTCTCAACAGATGTTTTGGACAGGAGCAAGTTGATGGTTTTGAACTGTGGTGTTGGAAAAGACTCTTGAGAGTCCCTTAGATTGTCAGGAAATCGAACCAGTCAATCCTAAAGGAAATCAGTCCTGAATATTCATTGGAAGGACTGAGGATGAAGCTCCAATACTTTGGTCACCTGGTGAGAAGAGCCGACTCTTCGCAGAAGACCCTGATGCTAGGAAAGATTGAAGGCAGGAGGAGAAGGGAATGACAGAGGATGAGATGGTTGGATGGCATCACTGACTCAATGGACATGAGTCTGAGCAAGCTCTGGGAGGTGAAGGACAGGGAAGCCTGATGTGTTGCAGTTCATGGGGTTGCAAAGAGTCGGACATGACTGAGTGACTGGACAACAACATGTGTGCTGCTAGAGTTTAGACACTATCCTTCATAAGTGGAGATTCACAGGTTTTTAAGTAAAAAACTATGGTGACCAGGTATGTTTTAGATGTAAATCAAGACTAAGATTGGAGACAGAAATGGTGACTCATGTCAGTACTCTTGCCTAGGAAATCCCATGGACAGAGGACGACTATAGTTCATGGGGTTGCAAATGAATCAGACATGACTTAGTGACAAAACAACAACAACAAAGAATAAGATGATAAGGGTTTGAACAAGAGCCTTGAACAGTGGGAACAGAAGAAAAGATACAGTTTATAAGTAGAAAAAAAATCAGATTTAATAACCAATTGTGTACAAGTGTCATAACATGGGTAATAGAGAAAACAGACTTCCATGTTTCTACCTTTGACAATTGTTTATATTATACTATAAATTTGGTGACTTCCCAGGTGACGCTACTGGTAAAGAACCCATCTGCCAAAGCAGGAGATGTAAGAGATGTGAGTTCCATCCCTGGGTTGGGAAGATCTCCTTGAGGTGGGCAAGGCAATGCACTCCAATATTCTTCCTTGGAGAATTCCATAGATAGAGGAGCGTGGCAGGCTGCAGTCCATGGGGTCGCAAAGAGTTGGACATGACTGAAGTGACTTAGCATGCTCGCACTATAAATTTACATAGAAAATTCAGGAAAAGGTATAAGAAGTCAACACTGGGGTTGGTTGGCTTAGAAAACATCAGAATTGCAGGTGGATTCAACATCACTATGAAAACAAATAACATTTATTTTAGGTATTTGGAAGAAAAAGGAAAATCTCTGTAAAATTTTGGTATGATTTCTTCCAATTTTTTCATGGTTGCAAACAAATTATCTGTAAACATACATGTGTAGTCTGTTTTGTTTTTCATTTAACACTATGAGGCAGCATTTAAAATTAATATCTTAATTCTCTGAATTAAGGTAAAATAAGAAAGGGTAACTGTCATCCAGAAAGCCCAGCCAGTTAAGACCATGACTTTGAAAGCCACTGACCATGCTATTAATCTTTAATTAAAAGGAAAAAAATCTTTACTAACTGAATGACAAATGGAGAGGAAGAGATGTCAGTCACATATATCCACATAAATCTTACTTTTTGTGGATAAGGCACTAGACATATAGAGGAAACCAAGGCTCAGGTGAACTAACCAGCCAAGACTACAGAGCTGCACTGTCAGTGGAGCCAGGACTCAAACTTTCACCTGCTGGGACTTCTGGTTCCCTCTCCAGTGTGCTATGCTGCTGCTGCTGCTGCTGCTAAGTCGCTTCAGTCGTGTCTGACTCTGCGACCCCATAGACGGCAGCCCACCAGGCTCCCCTGTCGCTGGGATTCTCCAGGCAAGAACGCTGGAGTGGGTTGCCATTTCCTTCTCCAATGCATAAAAGTGAAAAGTGAAAGTGAAGTGGCTCAGTCATGTCTGACTCTTCTCGACCCCATGGACTGCAGCCCACCAGGCTCCTCCATCCATGGGATTTTCCAGGCAAGAGTGCTGGAATGGGGTGCCATTGCCTTCTCCCTGTGCTATGCTACCTCCCCTCAACTACAGGCCAAGCAGAAAAATAAGTTTTCTGAAATGGTTCAGAACATTCATTTGGAATACAAGGTGATTATTTAAGACAGTGAGTCTCAATTCTAATGGTGGTGAAAAAGAACCACATAGAATGGTAAACTAGATCATTTCCATAGGCCTTTTTGGTTCTAACATTCTGTGACTCTGTACTCTTCAGCAGAATTGCTGAACTCATTTCTTTCAGCCACCAACACAATCCATTTTCCTTCATAGAGTTTTGGTGCATATCACCTCATACCCATTGGTCTGAAGTCTCTTCTCAGAGGCGTGAACATGATTCCCTGATCAATTACTAGTGGAGAGTGTGTACAAGGGCCCGTAGGCAAAACTTGGCCCACTGTGTCACTTATAATTATTATTCTTCTCAATAGTGATTATTACTACTTTCTCATTATTTTAATTTTTGAATGTCTTTTATTTATGGTTCCCTTTAAAAATTATTTACCCTGGCTGTTTTAGTTCTTATTTTTAGTACTTCATTTTGCTTTAAATAAGGGGGATAACTTTAAAATCAATAAGGCAACAAACTGCTCTGTCAATCACATAATTTCTGATATAAGATAGGCACTGCCTACTTTTTAAAATTCAGATAATCAGCAGTACAAAGAGAACACTGTCTAGTGTAATGGTTCAAAACCCTGACTGCACATTATTAGAACAATACAGAAAGCTTTTTAAAAATGCTAATGACTAGGCCCACTCCAGATGAATTGAACAAGATTCTCTGCAGGGCATGGGGGGATGGGGGTAGGCAGAACAGAGGTCTTATTTTTAAATCTTCCCGACAAAATCTATTTAAGCCAAGGGGAGCATAGTCATCACAGAGCAAAAAACTTTGGAAACAACCAGTTTTCCATGGTCTTTTTCAGAGAAAACAAAAGACAACTGAGGATTAACCCATAGCACTCTGAAGTTCATAAAACTTGTAATATATATCATTTGCAAAGATGGGCCTAACAAATCCTCCCATGTCTGTGTGCATGTTCCTTCTCAATGGGACTTCACTGTTCCTCTCATCAAAAGGAAAAATCCATTTCTCCAACTATAAATCTGCTCTAAACTTATAATCTGCTCTAAGCAATAGTATGTAGTAGAAACGATGTCTTTTGACTTCCAAGCCTAGGCTTCAAGCAGTCTTCAGCTTCCATACTAGCTGTCTTAGAAGACAACGCTGCCACGAGAAGATCCTTAATGATAAAAGACTACATGGAGAAAGAGAAGAAACTGAGACCAGCATCAGCCTCCTCAGGTTTGAGAGTGGACACCTTGGACCTTCCAGGCCCAAGTGATGCCAGATGATGTAGGAAAACCCAGCAGAGGAACTGACCAGCTGGTCCTAGCTCAACATACTGACCAACAGGATGGAGAACAAATAAAATAGATTTTTTTAAGCCAGTAAGCTTTATAGTGAAAGATTATAGTGAAATCTTAGGCGGCATTATAGTGAAAGATAACTAATCCAATAGTCTTAATGATTATTTAATATTTATTTAACATTTTTAAAGATATAAACATTAAAGACAAAGTAAATTCTCCCTTAGTTTGCCTAAAATAATATTTATGTGCTTGAAATACTTGTCCATGTATTTTTAAAAGACAAGAAAAACAGCCATAAGTATAGTTTAGCAAACAGAGTTTTTCTGTTTTCTCTGACAATAATTTAGTAACATATATTTAGTTTAGAACTTGGAAAACAGGATCAAACTATAAGAAAAGATCTTTTATATTATACAATAAGCTACTGTAAAGATAATTGATATCATAATTTCATGAACATTTTACATTTAAAAATGTGTGGATTTCCCACTTCCTATATGAAAAAGCTCATATGTCTCAAAACTTTAAAAAGTCACTCTAACACAAACCATGTACTTTTTGGATGAATTCATGAAATTATTCAAAATGACATAAAGTTTCAGTATACATTGCTTTTTCACAAAAGTTTACTAAATATCTCTTACCTTAATCCATTCATTTATTATTTATTGAGTGTCTATATACAACGCACTATGTCAGTGTTACCCAAGAAGATTCAAAGATGCCTGCTTCAATCATTTTTCACCTACTTTAAGGAACAGGTAATAGAACAGAGGAAGTGAGACAAATTTGGAGAGTTCCCTCATAGCTCGGCTGGTAAAGAAACCGCCTGCAATGCAGGAGACCCTGGTTTGATTCCTGGATCAGGAAGATCCCCTGGAGAAGGCATAAGCTACCCACTCCAGTATTCTTGGGCTTCCCTGGTGGCTCAGTCAATAAAGAGTCTGTCCACAATGTGGAAGACCTGGGTTTAAACTCTGGGTTGGGAAGATCCCCTGGAGGTGGGCATGGCAACCCAGTCCAGTGTTCTTACCTGGAGAATCCCCATGGACAGAGGAGCCTGGTGGGCTGCAGTCCATGGGGTCACAAAGGGTCGGACACAACTGAGCGACTAAGCACAGCACAAAGGAATAATAATTTCTTCCTGAAAAAGTACGTAAGACTCTAAGAAAACAACTGTTCTCTTAATTGTACCTCAAGAGATGATCATCATTTTAAAAGAATGCCTTAGGTTCAGGAATAAAACCATAAGATAAAGCTAAGAGTGAAAAGTGTTAGGGGTACAATAAACAGTCCAACTTGACTGAAACATGTATCGAAACCTTGGGATCCAAGCAAAGGCATGGATTGGTAACCTAGATATTGATTATTCAGTAGGCAAGTATAGTCAAAGAGGTTCGGGAACATAATAGTAAAAGAAACAAATAGAGCTGTACACACAGTAATACATATTGAAAGGTAAGAAAGGATAGCGGGAAGGCTGCTGCAAAGTCCAAACGAGAGGAATATTATAACTGCTGTAATAAACCACCCTGGGAGTAACAAGAGCAAGAAGTAGAATTATGAAGGTACACGGGTGGAAGCAAAGGAAACTCTTAAGGACAGTAAGGCTTTCCACAGGTACTGGAGCGATGACGCTCTGCACAACTCCTGAGCTGTAACAGCTGTGAAAAAACAACTACTTGTAAGTCAGATGTCAGCCCTGGTAGCTTTTCTTCCTTCTCACTGCTCAGGATCAAGAAGACCTACTCAACTTATCACTAAGAACCACTCAAAGGCTATATAGTCCTCAGTTATGCCCTCTACTCCTGTGTGTCCCCACCGTTTGTCACCAAAATCTTCTTGGGGTAGTGCAAGCTTGTTGAATTCTTCTAGGGCCTTTAGGTGCTCTCCCACAACAGAGTCCCTAGGAGGGACCACCAGTGCCCTTGATGTTTGAATCTTCAGTCTTAGACTGCATGACACATCTCTAGGAAGACTATCCAAGCCACAAGAATATTAAAAATTATTGAAGCTTTAAATTGGCCCATCAAGATTATCTCTGCATATCACTAAGGACTTCTGTTGTCTCAATTGAGAATCTTTGCTAAATTATCCATGTAACCCTATATTTGCTAAAAGTCTAACCTGCCTGTGGTGTTGGAGAAGACTCTTGAGAGTCCCCTGGACTGCAAGAAGATCCAACCAGTCCATCCTAAAGATCAGTACTGGGTGTTCATTGGAAGGACTGATGTTGAAGCTGAAAACTCCAATACTTTGGCCACCTCATGCAAAGAATTGACTCACTGGAAAAGACCCTAATGCTGGGAAGGATTGGGGGCAGGAGGAGAAGGGGACGACAGAGGATGAGATGGCTGGATGGCATCACCGACTTGATGGACATGGGTTTGGGTAGACTCCGGAAGGTGGTGATGGACAGGGAGGCCTGGCAAACTGTGATTCATGAGGTTGCAAAGAGTCGGACATGACTGAGCGATTGAACTGAACTGAACCTGCCAATATACTCCAGACAGTCACGTTTGCCTTTTTTTTTAAATTTTTTAAGTTTCTTGACCATTTAATGCCTCAAAAATTACAATACAATGATATAATGATAACAACATCTACCAATTACTGGGTGTTTTTTATGTAAAATGTATATGTCCAACATTTTGCAAACATTTCTTAATCTTGCAACATGTTACAAGGAATTTATTTATTTATTTACATACTTTTATTTTTTTCTTTTTGACTGAACCACATGGCATGCAGGATTTTAGTTCCCTGATTAGGAATCAAACTTGCACCCCCTGCATTGGAAGACTCAACCACTGTACCACCAGGGAAGTCCTAGGAATATATTTTCAAATTCGTTTACTATTATTATTATTTTAGATGAGGAAACCAAGGCCCAAAGAAGGTAAGTATTTCACCTAAGTGATTATTCAGCTAGTACCATACAGAGACTGCTTGCAAGTCCATGGTTTTAAACAACTTACTCTTCTATTTCCTATCACACATAGGCATTCCATAGCAAAACAGAATCATGAAAAAAATGAAATACAGTAGATGGAACATAGCTTCTTAAGGCTCAAGGTTTGGTTTTGAATCCCAGCTCCCACACCTACTAACCGAGTGATCTTGGACAAGGTATGTACCGTTCATTTATAAAACAGCAATAATAAGGTAACTACCTCAACAGTTGCCATGAAAATTCAGTGATTAGTACAGTATACTTTAAGGGCCTGGAGCAGGACTTGGCACATATCTAGTGCTATGGAAGTGTTTATTGTTTTGTTGCTACTGTTGTTTATTATTATCATTAATATCATTCTTTGACTCTACAGTAAGACTACATTACTGTGAACAAAGTGAGCAGATGTGATGCAATTCCAGCTAAGCTATTTCAAATCCTAAAGATGGTGCTATTAAAGTGCTGCACTCATTACACTAGCAAATTTGGAAAACTCAGCAGTGGACACAGGACTGGAAAAGGTCAGTTTTCATTCCAATCCCAAAGAAAGGCAACGCCAAAGAATGTTCAAACTACCGTACAATTACACTCATCTCACATGCTAGCAAAGTAATGCTCAAATCCTTCAAGCCAGGCTTCAACAGTATGTGAACGGAGAAATTCCAGATGTTCAAGCTGGATTTAGAAAAGGCAGAGGAACCAGAGATCAAATTGCCAACATCTGCTGAATCATAGAGAAAGCATGGGAATTCCAATTCCAGAAAAACATCTACTTCTGCTTGATTACACTAAAGCTTTTGACTGTGTGGATCACAAGAAATTGTGGGTAATTCTAAAAGACAGGAATACCAGACCACCTTACATGCCTCCTGAGAAACCTCTTTACAGGTCAAGAAGCAACAGTGAGAACCAGCAGACAAGGAACAACAGACTAGTTCAAAACTGGGAAAGGAGAACATCAAGGTTGTATACTGTCACCCTCTTTGTTTAGCTTACTTGCAAAGTACATCATGCAAAATGCTGGGCTGGATGAAGCATAAGCTGGAATCAAGATTGTTGGAAGAAATATTAATAACCTCAGATATGCAAATGATACCACTCTAATGGCAGAAAGTGAAGAGGAACTAAAGAGCCTCCTGATGAAAGTGAAAGAGGAGAGTGAAAAACCTGGCTTAAAACTCAACATTCAGAAAACTAAGATTATAGCATCTGGTCCCAGCACTTCATGGCAAATAGATGGGTAAAATTGAAACAGTCACGGATTTTATTTTCTTGGGATCCAAAAGCACTGCAGACAGTGACTATAGCCATGAAATTAAAAGACACTTGCTCCTTGGAAGAAAAGCTGTGACAAACCTAGACAGTGTATTAAAAAGCAGAGACATCACTTTGCCGAATAAAGGTCCATATAGTCAAACCTACGGTTTTTCCAGTCAGGTAAGGATGTAAGAGTTGAACCATAAAGAAGGTTGAGTGCCAAAGAATTGATGCTTTCCAACTATGGTGCTGGAGAAGACTCTTGAGAGTCCCTTGAACAGCAAGGAGATCAAACCAGTTAATCCTAAAGGAAATCAACCCTGAATGTTCACTGAAAGAACTGATGCTGAACCTGAAGCTCCAATACTTTGGTCACCTGAGGCAAAGAGCCAACTCTTTGGAAAAGACCTTGATGCTGGGAAAGATTGAGGGCAGAGGGAGAAGAGGGAAAAGGAGAATGAGATGGTTGGATGGCATCACTGAATCAATGAACATGAATTTGAACAAACTCCAGGAGCTAGTGAAGGACAAGGAAGCCTGGTGTGCTGCAGTCCATGAAGAGTCAGATAAGACTTAACGGCTAAATAACAATGGCTACTATCTTTGAAGTCAATCCTTCAAATGTGACATACCGTTTACTGGTATTCTTTCATCAATACTGATCTTTTGACTTTTGAAAGATGTACTACAGTAATGTCAAGGAGAGAAGGATATAAGCTTTAACTCCAATTCACTTTAGCATATGCATCTAAGAGTTACCAAATATTGGAATTAACCAGGGAACTTTCAAAAATTGTCTGGGGCCTGTCCCAGACTTATGGCACTAGAATCTCTATTGGAATTGTACAAAGCTCCCCTGGTGGTTCTGATGCATTTGGCACACAAATCAGCACTGAGAACCGTGGCAACACATAATTCTTTAAGGTGCCGGGAGCCGCCACACGAGATCCCACCCACGACAAGGTCATGAGGAGAAAGCCTGACGGGCAAGGCGGAGCAGGTTTTCAGAGGTTCCGAAAAGGCCAGCTCAGGAGATCCCACCCATGACAAAGTCATGAGGGAGAAAACCTGACAGGCAAGGCAGATCAGGTTTTCAGGGATTCCGAAAAGCTGCCCCCCCGGCGCTCACCTTAAAGATGATTATCTGTCTTTCTGATGCCTGCTTCAATAGACTACTCCCTAATTACTGTGACACAGGCAGAAGGCCTTCCCCGATCTCTTTCCAAATAAGAATCAATTAGAACTTTAATCAATAAGTTTCTTGGGTGGTGGTATTTTATGAGATTATCCAGGGTGAGAGGAGGGTTTTAATTTAAACTCCTTTGCTGGTATTTTAGTTTGTTTGGCAAATGCATTTATGCCCTTGGTACTAATATGCATGACTGCTCATAATACCCTAATCATAAAACAGCATAAAGAACCTGATCATATTAAGACCCTAATAGACATAGAGCCCTTCGGTGGGTGAGGAAGCCCTATTAGAAAACACAAGAAAAATTATTCTAAAAGTAGTTATTGGGTTAACATTTGCTTGCTGTGTTTTTGCTCTTAACGTGCTAAGGTTGTGTTATAGAAACCATTGTTAACATAGTTATAGATCTAGAAAAATAAGAGCTTAGCCCTAGTTTGGTAACAATGAAACGGTTGTTAACTGTCAGCCAGGAGTGCTAGGTAGAAGCTGCCTCACCAAAGTCGCAGAGTCAGTGTGGGATAAACTTCTTAGATAAACTCAACTGACAACTTCTGCAGAAGGATTAATTTTTGTGTTAACAAGGTTATACTTCTACTCTGTACTGTTTCCCTATGAGACTGCTACCTTTCAGTTAAGGTCACCATAGAAACAGAAAATAGGTTTACATTCACCTGACTTGCATAAAATGTTAATAGGCCCCAAGGCCAGAAGATAATGTACAAGACCCTCATAAACAAAGAAGTATGCAGAAAACACCCTGGTTTCGTGAAGAACAAGCTGATGTAATGTTAAACAATCTTCCCCTTAGAAATGTACTAACTTAGGGTATAAAAGCTACGGTAAAAAATAAAGCATTGCCAGACCCTGCCAGACTCTCTCTTTCTTTCTTTCTTTCTCTCTCTCTGTCTCTCTCTCTCTCTCCCCACCCCCTCTGTCTCTCCCTCTCCCTCTCTCTCTCTCCCCCCCCCGCCCCTCTCTCTCGCCGTTCATCCTGAGACTTGGCCCTATCAAGGCTGGTCTCACGTGTCTTCTCTCGCCGACGCCGTTCATCCCGAGGGTATCCCCTGGATCCTGCTGGGGCTGGGCCCTGGCATTAAGGTGCAGAGAAAACCAACCTAGAGAGATTAAAATCTCCATTTCTTCCCTAAATTTGTTCCTGAGCCTGCTGGAAGAGCAGAATTCAGCAATTCACTTCTGAGGAGACAGAAACTCTTTATCATATCACAACATACACTATTTTCCAAACAATTGATTAGTTTCTTTAGACAAAGTTTAAGCTAACTTCTTTCTTTAAGCTAACTCAAAGTTAGCTTCAATAGTTAGCATAATGATTAGGGACCTATATAACTAATGATCACTGGAAGAGAACTTACTCTTCCTTGTCAAACTCAGTAAGTCTGAGGTATCTTGTTATTGTAGTTGTTCAGTTGCTCAGCTGCATGTGATTCTGGGACCCCATGGACTGCAGCATGCCAGGTTTTCCTGTCCTTCACTATCATCCAGAGAGTTTGCTCAAACTCATATCCATTGATGCCATCCAACCATCTCATTCTCTTTGCCCCCTTTTCCTCCTGCCCTCAATCTTTCCCAGCATCAGGGTCTTTTCCAATGAGTCAGCTTTTCACATCAGGTGACCAAAGTATTGGAGCTTCAGCTTCAGCATCGGTCCTTCCAATGACCAATATTCAATATTCAATCAATATTCAGGGTTGATTTCCTTTAGAATCTATTATGGAATCTATTTATCATTTAATTTACATGAGAAAAAAAATTAAGAGTGTCTTTCTTTCATATAGCACTTAAAGAAAGTGTTAGTTGCTCAGTCATGTCCAAACTTTTGCGACCCTGTGGACTGTAGCCCACCACGCTCTTTTGTCCATGGGATTCTCCAGGAAAGAATACCAGAGTGATTTGCCATTTTCTCCTCCAGGGGATCTTCCCAACCCAGGAATCGACCACGACCTGGGTCTCCTGTATTGCAGGCAGATTCTTCACAGTCTGAGCCATCAGGGAAGCCCTCATATAGCACTTGCTGCTGCTGCTAAGTCGCTTCAGTCGTGTCCAACTCTGTAAGACCCCATAGATGGCAGCCCACCAGGCTCCTCTGTCCCTGGGATTCTCCAGGCAAGAATACTGGAGTGGGTTGCTACTTCTTTCTCCAATGCATGCATGCATGCTAAGGCACTTCAGTCATGTCCGACTCTGTGCAACCCCATGGACAGCAGTCCACCAGGCTCCTCTAGGCAAGAACACTGGAGTGGGTTGCCATTTCCTTCTCCACATATAGCACTTAGTTGACTCAAAATAAATAAAAAAAGAAACATTAGGAAAACTGGGCTTTTAGGGTACACAGTTCATTATTACACACAAAAACTAACATGGGCACTATAAATGAAAGCTGTTGTTTTTAACATTAATACATTTGTGGTCTGTGCCTGTTATTTCTATAAAATAAAATGAACCCTAACAGATCTCGGTATATCCTTGTGCTACTTGGAAGTTATTTATGCACCAAGAAGATGTGGTTTATTGTTTAATGTTCCTTTACTCAGAGTCCTGGCTCCAGGCAACATTGTAATATAATACTTTCTACCCAAGCAGCCTTTTGCCCTCAAGTTGTTTTCTCTGTCCTGAGCTCACTAACCCTTTTCAAACAATGCCTTCTACCTCTTACCTTTTCTGATCAAGCTCCCTACCCAGGTCTTTGCAAATAAGGCTCAGTCATGTCCAACTCTTTGCAACCCCAAGGACTGCAGTCTGCCAGTTTCCTCTGTCCATGGAATTGTCCGGGTAATAATACTGGAGTTGGTTGTCGTTGCCTTCTCCAGAGAATCTTCCCAACCCAGGGATCAAATCTGTGTCATCTCTGGCATCTACTGAATTGGCAGGCAGATTCTTTACCACTAGGGCCACCTGGGAAGTCTAACTGCCCTTTACCGTACTCAGGAAGGGGCTTCCCAGGTGGCTCAGCAGGTAAAGAGTCTGCCTGCCAATGCAGGAGTCATGTGTTCGATCCCCTGGGTCAAGAAGATCCCCTGAGAAGGAAATGGCAATCCCCTCCAGTATTCTTGCCTGGAAAATCCCCATGGACAGAGGAGCCTGGGGGGTGACAGTCCATGGGGTACAAAGAGTTGGACACGAAAGAGTTGTATTTAGCAAAGACCCTGGTCGACTAATCTAATCATTTCTGTCAAATTATTATGCTAATGACCAATACAGAATTATTATGTCTTCAGAACAAATATTCATTTTCAGAACTCCAAGAAAAACTATAGAAGTAAGTAATATAGAAATTCCAGGGAAGAGGCTCTCTCAAGGTTGGCCTGACCCATATGTTCCAGTTAAACTATCTTTGATAGGCAAAACAATCCCTCCTCCTCCAAAAATGCCCACATCTTAATCCCTGGAAACCATGAATATGTTACATTTAAATGGCAAGGGGAAGACTATGGAATTGCTAATTAGCTGACCTTAAAATCAGGAAATTTTACTGGATTAAGTAGGCTGGGCCCAATGTAAACACAAGGGTTGTTAAATAGGAAGAAGAAAGACAGAGGAGTCAGAACCAGAGAGAAAACATGTAAGGCAGACTTGACTAGCCATTACTGACGTTGTAGTTGGAAGGTGGCCATGAGCCAACTAAAGCAGAGTCGAGAAGCTATAAAAGGCAAGAACGTGAATTGTCCCCAAGACCTCCGGAATGGAATACATCCCTGACAAACCTTGATTTTAGCCCAGTGAGAACCATTTCAAACTTCTGATCTCCAGAACTATAATATATTTGTATTGTAGTAAGCAACTAAATATATTGTTATTTATAACATACCAGCAAAGTACACAGAGGGAGCTAGGATCTTAATTTCCTTAAAATACATGCTTGGTATTTTCCATACAGGATTATGTTGCTGCTTTATAAGAGTTGTTCATTTGTATTTGCTTGTGATTAGAAAATCAGAATAGATAATCAATTCTTATGGCTGGAGGGAAAAAGGTGGGGAGGTCTAATGACTAGAAATAATTGAACATACACACACACTGTAAAAATATCTTTATATGTTAAACTGGACAAAAAGAGTACAATTAGTAAAAAGGAGCACTGGCTTGTGTGGCTTTGTTCCCAGCACTCTTTTATTCAAGCATGGGAGCAGATGGCTTACCGAACCAAGGTAACAAAACTATTAAACATCGAAGTGGGACTGGTTCACTGTGATTTACTGGCTTGCCTCATTTAACGCCCCTCTGCCAGTACCCTACTCCGTTCGTGCTAAGTCACTTCAGTCGGGTACGACTCTGTGACCCCTGGGCTGTAGCCCACCAAGCTCCTCTGTCCATGAGATTTTCCAGGCAAGAGTACTGGAGTGGGTTGCCATTTCCTTCTCCATGGGATCTTCCTGACCCAGGGATCGAATCTGGGTCTCCCACATTGCAGACAGACTCTTTACCATCTGAGCCACCAGGGAAACACAACAGTTGGCCGTGATTTTATCCTGATTTAAGGGGTCATACCCATGTCCAGAAAACTGCACATGCCACCTGAAACTCACAGACAGAATAGGTGGATTCTTCAAAATAATTTATCCTAAGCATTACCCCAGAGTAGCTGCTTTATTCCCTCTAACAAATATACAATACTTCTGAAAAGCAGCTTTGTTAAAGCACTAAAAGATTCCTGCCTGATGGCAACAAGAGAAAGCCTTACCATGATCTGAAAACTCTTTCTCACAAAGCACACATTCTCTTCTTTTTAATATTTCAAAAAATTAAAGATGTACCATTCCATATTCTACCCCAGTATATGAAATTCTTTGATGGAAAGAAATAATTTTGACAGTTTTGTTGCAAGAGGAAATTTGGCGCCCTCTTGTGTTGAAAAATATGACCAATGTCACCTTTACAAACTCCAGTGAGGGTCATTTTATTTATTTATTCATTTTTGATGTTCAAGCTGGATTTATTTTTTTATTATTATTTAATTTTTTTTTCATTTATTTTTATTAGTTGGAGGCTAATTACTTTACAATATTGTAGTGGTTTTTCCCACACATTGACATGAGTCAGCCATGGATTTACATGTGTTCCCCATCCTGAATCCCCTCCCACCTCCCTCCCCACCCCATCCCTCTGGGTCATCCCAGTGCACCAGCCCCAAGCACTTGTCTCATGCATCCAACCTGGACTGGTGATCTGTTTCACCCTTGATAGTATACTTGTTTCAATGCTGTTCTCTCAGATCATCCCACCCTCGCCTTCTCCCACAGAGTCCAAAAGTCTGTTCTATACATCTGTGTCTCTTTTTCTGTCTTGCATATAGGGTTATCGTTACCAGCTTTCTAAATTCCATATATATGCATTAGTATACTGTATTGGTGTTAATCTTTTTATCTTTCTGGCTTACTTCACTCTGTATAATGGGCTCCAGTTTCATCCATCTCATTAGAACTGACTCAACTGTATTCTTTTTAATATTCCATGGTGTATATGTACCACAGCTTTCTTATCCATTCGTCTGCTGATGGCCATCTAGGTTGCTTCCATGTCCTGGCTATTATAAATATTGCTGCGATGAACATTGGGGTACACAAGTCTCTTTCAGTTCTGGTTTTGTGAGGGTCATTTTAAAAGCATAGAATTTTAAAGCTGAATAGCATATCCTAATGCAACACAGATACATAATTATTTTTTAGTGAAAAATTTTTCTCATGGATTATTAAATATTCAACTTTATTCTAATAGAGCATTATAAATAATAAAAGCATTATCAACAAATGAACCTCTTAGGTAAAAATATACTTGCCTATGTTATGTGTTGGAGCCTCTAGCTTTACAAAGAGAACAAAGGTAAATAAGCTAAGATTTTGCAACAGAAATAGTGAATTAAAAGGGTATGGAAAAAAAGGGGTATGGCATTATTAGGGGAGTATAATTTATAATTGATTTTTCAATGCATTATAAAATGGAATAAAACATCTGTGATAATACCACCCAGCTTAAGAAGAAAAACAGAGCTGGAGTTCCCTCATAGTCCTTGATCACATTCTCCCTCTGTCTTAGGTAACCGTTCAGCTGATTTTTGTAAATGTACTTTTCAGTTTTCTTCACTTTCTCTAACATTGTTATATTGCTTCTAAAATTAAAAATTAACTTCAAAATATTACTGTGTAAAAGGAAGTTCAAGTGACAGAAATCACAATTAGTTGTGCAGAACCAGACAGAGTATTCCAGCTATTGCCCCATTTCTGGGCATATGGAAGCTGATATTGTGAGGTTCCCATCTGTTAGAAGAGTAGGTGAGATATCTCAGCATCTGAAAGTTTTAAGGAAGTTTGAACAAGACAAGGAGGCATTCATTGCCAGCAAGTGACTATGATTTTTATAATGTGTGAGGGCAGAAATGGAGCAATGAGGGAGAACAACAGGTGGACAGTGAAAATCTTGGTTGATGTAGTAAATGAAATGAAATGTGCAGGTTTAGAATATAAACCATGCAGAGTCATCCCAGTGCACACTAGGCCCAAAGGGCTGAATGCAGGGCCTGGTGCTACTCAGCAAACAGAGCTAGAGTAAGCTCAGTCATATGTGATACACTACAGTTTTCTGTGTCACTTTGGGGCTAGTTTATGGACGATAATGCTTTTTCCCTTCCTTACACAACACTGTTGTTGATCAGTCACTAGGTCATGTCTGACTCTGCAATCACACGGACTACAGCATACCAGACTACTCTGTCCTTCACTATCTCCTGAAATCTGCCCAAGTTCATGTCCATTGCATCAGTGATGCCATTCAACCATCTCATCTTCTGTAGTTCCCTTCTCCTCCTGCCTTCAATCTTTCCCAGTATCAGGATCTTTTCCAATGGGTCAGTTCTTCGCATCAGGTGGCCAAAGTACTGGAGCTTCAGCTTCAGCATCAGTCCCTCCAATGAATATTCAGGGTTGATTTCCTTTAGGATGGACTGGTGTAATCTCCTTGCAGTACGAGGGACTCTCAAGAGTCTTCTCCAGCACCACAATTTGAGAGCAGCAGTTCTCCAGCATGCAGCCTTCCTTATGGTCCAACTTTCACAAATATCAATAGATGTTTTTCCAAAGAAGATACACAGATGGCCAACAGACACATGAAAAGATGCTCAATGTTGCTAATCATCAGACAAATGCAAATCAAAACCACAATAAAGTTCTAGTTCTCATCTGTCAGAATGGCTATCATCAAAAAGTTCATAAATAATACAAGTTAGCAAAGATATAGATTAAAGGGAACCCTCAGAGCAATGCTGCTAGAAATGTATATTGATGCAGTTACCACAGAAAACAGTGTGGAGGTTTCTCAAAAAACTGAAAATAAAACTACTATATGATCCAGCAATTCCATTCCTGGATACATACCTGAAGAAAAGAAGAACACTAATTCAACAATATACAAGCACCCCAACTTCACAGCGGCATATTTAACCTAAGTGTTCATCAGGTCACTTCCATATCTTGACTATCAAGTGTCCATCATGAAGTGAACAGATAAAAAATTGTGGTATGTGTGTGTGTATACACACTCACAAAATGGGATATTACAGTAAAATCTGTGTCATCTAATTAAAACTGTAGTATTTTCATTTCTGAAGTTTCACAACTGAAGATTTTTATCTCAATAAACCATTAATTTTCTTCTTGAAAAAGAGAATGGGGAATATGTAAAATCCTCAATATGTAAATTATTATTATGACTCAGAAGCATAGAATTTTTTCTTTTAAAAAGATAACCAGAAATATAGTTAGAATATGATATGTATGTGATCTGAACATGAATCAAGTTGTAAAACATTAAGTGGACTCCTTCAAAATCTGTGTAAAAATATCCCTATGTGCAAATTCAAGAAAATGAAACTTAATACCTTTTTAGAAAATGAATATCTTCTCTAGGCAAATCTAAATAAGTAGGTCTTAATATAATTTATTGACCCATATTCACCCCAGTGCCTAAATAACACTTTTGTAATAATACAAGTAGTCTTAACTCTCTTAGCTCACTCAGAACAATGTAATATAATCATTGTGTAGATCATTCAGTGATTTACTAAAAAGCATAATACTGGTCAATTATTTCATATTCTCATGCACAACACTCCACATAAATGTAAGGTAAACTCATTCACATAGCTTTCTTTTATTCATATTAAATAAGTCCAAGGTTAAGATGTCAACACAGTAGAACAAAATGTTTAAATAGAATTATTTAAAAATATTACACAGCTATACTAGTGGCAGATTTACATTTTTCAATCCAGAGGAAGAAATATTTTTCCACAGGATGAAGTTTTAAAATTTCCTCAAAATGCTAATATTTCAGTCTCTTCATGATTATACTAGCCACTTAAACTAGGTTGCCCAGTGGAAATCTCAAAGGAAATTAGAAAACTGTTTGAACTGACGAAAAAATACAACATAAAAGTCATGGGATGTAGTTAATGCAGAAACTAAGGGGGAATTTATAACAATAAAAACATAGATGAGATTAAAAAAGGATTTCCAATCAATAACTTAAGTTTCTCCTGTAAAAAATATCTTATAAAAGAAGGGAAAATAAAGTCAAAGCAAGCAGAATGAAGGAAAAAAATAAAAATAAGATAAAAAATAAAAGACTTTGAAAACAGCAAATAATAGAGGAAAATAATGGAAATCAAAAGCTGGTTCAAAAGATCAATAAAATCGATAAAACTTTAGCAAAACTAAAATAAAGAGAGACACAAATTGCCATTATCAGGATTGAACAGGGAATATCATTACAGAACCAACAGACGCTAAGATGATAATAAAGGAATACCATGAACATCCTATGCATATATTTTCAACAATTTAGATAATTAATTCAGTTCAGTTCAGTCGCTCAGTCCTGTCTAACTCTTTGCGACCCCATGGACTGCAGCACACCAGGCCTCCTTGTCCATCACCAACTCCCGGAGTTTAATCAAATTCACCTCCATTGAGTCAGTGATGCTATCCAACCATCTCATCCTCTGTCCTCTCCTCCTCCCACTTGCAACCTTTCCCAGCATCAGGGCCTTTTCAAATGAGTCAGTTCTTCACATCAGGTGGCCAAAGTACTGGAGTTTCAGCTTCAACACCAGTCCTTCCAATGAATATTCAGGACTGATTTCTTTTAGGATGGACTGGTTGGATCTCCTTGCAATCCAAGGGACTCTCAAGAGTTTTCTCCAACACCACAGTTCAAAAGCATCAATTCTTCTGCGCTTAGCTTTCTTTATAATCCCACTCTCACATTCATACATGACTACTGGAAAAACTGTAGCCTTGACTAGGTGGACCTTTGTTGGCAAAGTAATGTCTCTGTTTTTTGATATGCTGTCTAGCTTGGTCATAACTTTCCTTCCAAGGAGTAAGCATCTTTTAATTCCATGACTGCAGTCACCATCTGCAGTGATTTTGGAGTCCAAAAAAATAAAGTCTGCCACTGTTTCCAATTTCTCCATCTATTTGCCATGATGTGATGGGACCAGACCCCATGTATTAGTTTTCTGAATGCTGAGGTTTAAACCAACTTTTTCACTCTCCTCTTTCACTTTCACCAAGAGGCTTTTTAGTTCATCTTCACTTTCTGCCATAAGGGTGATGTCATCTGCATATCTGAGGTTATTGATATTTCTCCCGGCAATCTTGATTCCAGCCTGTGCTTACTTCCAGCCCAATGCGTCTCATGATGTACTCTGCATATAAGTTAAATAAGCAGGGTGACAATATACAGCCTTGACATACTTCTTTTCCTATTTGGAACTAGTCCATTGTTCCATGTCCAGTTCTAACTGTTGCTTCTTGACCTGCATACAGGTTTCTCAAGAGGCAGATCAGGTGGCCTGGGATTCCCATCTCTTTCAGAATTTTCCACAGTTTGTTGTGATCCACACAGTCAAAGGCTTTGGCATAGTCAATAAAGCAGAAATACATGTTTTTCTGGAACTCTTTTGCTTTTTTGATGATCCAGCGGATGTTGGCAATTTGATCTCTGGTTCTTCTGCCTTTTCTAAAATGAGCTTGAACATCTGGAAGTTCATGGTTCACGTTCTGTTGAAGCCTGGCTTGGAGAATTTTGAGCTTTAGTTTACTAGTGTGTGAACTGAGTGCAATTGTTCAGTAGTCTGAGCATTCTTTGGGATTGCCTTTTTTAGGGATTAGAATGAAAACTGACCGTTTCCAGTCCTGTAGCCACTGCAGCATTTTCTAAATTTGTTGGCATATTGAGTGCAGCACTTTCACAGCGTCATCTTTCAGGATTTAAAATAGCTCAACTGGAATTCCATCACCTCCACTAGCTTTGTTCGTAGTGATGCTTCCTAACCACTTGACTTCACATTCCAGGATGTCTGGCTCTAGGTGAGTGATCACAGCATCCTGATTATCTGGGTCGTGAAGATTTTTTTTGTACAGTTCTTCTGTGTATTCTTGCCACCCCTTCTTCATATCTTCACTTCTGTTAGGTACATACCATTTCTGTCCTTTATTGAGCCCATCTTTGCATGAAATGTTCCCGTGGTATCTCTAATTTTCTTAAAGTCTTTCTTTCCCATTCTAATGTTTTCCTCTATTTCTCTGCACTGATCACTGAGGAAGGCTTTCTTATCTCTCCTTGCTATTCTTTGGAACTCTGCATTCAAATGGGTATATCTGTCCTTTTCTCCTTTGCTTTTTGCTTCTCTTCTTTTCACAGCTATTTGTAAGGCCTCCTCAGACAGCCATTTTGCTTTTCTGCATGTCTCTTTCTTGGGGATGGTCTTGATACCTGTCTCCTGGACAATGTCATGAACCTCCATCCATAGTTCTTCAGGCATTATGTCTATCAGCTCTAGTCCCTTAAATCTATTTCTCACTTCTACTGTATAATCGTAAGGGTTTTGATTTAGGTCATACCTGAATGGCCTAGTGGTTTTCTCTACTTTCTTCAATTTAAGTCTGAATTTGGTAATAAGGAGTTCATGATCTGAGCCACAGTCAGCTCCTGGTCTTGTTTTTACTGACAGCATAGAGCTTCTCCATCTTTGGCTGCAAAGAATATAATCAATCTGATTTCAGTGTTGACCATCTGGTGATGTCCATGTGTAGAGTCTTCTCTTGTGTTGTTGGAAGAGGGTGTTTGCTATGACCTGTGCATTCTCTTGGCAAAACTGTTGGCCTTTGCCCTGCTTCATTCTGTACTCCAAGGCCAAATTTGACTGTTACTCCAGGTATTTCTTGACTTCCTATTTTGCATTCAAGTCCCCTATGATGAAAAGGACATCTTTTTTGGGTGTTAGTTCTAAAAGGTCTTGTAGGTCTCCATAGAACCGTTCAATTTCAGCTTCTTCAGCATTACTGGTCGGGGCATAGAGTTGGTTTACCGTGATATTGAATGGTTTGCCATGGAAACAAACAGAAACCATTCTGTCGTTTTTAAGATTGCATCCAAGTACTGCATTTCGGACTCTTGTTGACTATGAATGCTACTCCATTTCTTCTAAGGGATTCTTACCCACAGTAGTAGATATGATGGTCATCTGAGTTGAATTCACCCATTCCAGTCCATTTTAGTTCGCTGATTCCTAAAATGTCAATGTTCACTCTTGTAATCTTGTTTGACCACTTCCAATTTGCCCTGATTCATGGACCTAACAATCTAGGTTCCTATGCAATATTGCTCTTTACAGCATCAGATTTTGCTTCCATCACCAGTCACATCTACAACTGGGTGTTGTTTTTGCTTTGGTTTTGTCTCTTCATTCTTTCTGGAATTATTTCTCCACTGATTTCCAGTAGCATATTGGGCACCTACCGACCTGGGCAGTTCATCTTTCAGTGTCCTATCTTTTTGCCTTTTCATACTGTTAATGGGGCTCTCAAGGCAAGAATACTGAATAATTCATTAATTCATAATACTGATAATTCATTGGAAATAACTAACTACCAAAATTACCCAATATGAAATAGATAACCTGAATTGTCCTACAGAGATTAAGGAAACTGAATTCATAGTTAAATTCACCTCCCCTACTCCGCAAAATCTCCAGGCCCAGATAGTTTCATTATCAAATATTTATGAAAGAGTAATATTAGTTCTCCATGTTTTCTTATACAAAAGAGAACAGAATAATTTAAAACCCATTTCCTAAAGCCAGAACTATCAAAAAATCAGACAATGACTATCCAAAACAGAGTAAACTACAGGATAATATCCTTCATGTACAGAAGTAAGAAAATAAACAGACTGAAAGATCCCTCAAAAAGTACTGGCAAAGAGTATCCAGCAACATACAGAAAGCAAAGTGCAACATAACAAGGTATTCACTGTGGGAATGAATGACTGGCTCAATATTTGATAATCACTTTAAATCCACATTAAAAACACATAATCATATCAATTGATACAGAAAAAGCAACTGAAAAACCTCAACATCCATTCATGATAAAACTTGTAGCAAGCTAGGAATAGAAAAATACATCCTCAACCTGATAAACAGCATCTACCCAAAACCCATATCTAACATAATACTTAATGATGAAAGACTGAATGCTTTCCTCCCAACATCAGGAAAAAGACAAGGATATCTCCTCTTATCACTTCTACTCAACATTGTACTCGATGTTCTAGCTCACTCAATAACACAAGAAAGAAAAAACCAAATTGGAAAGGAAAAAATGCTTTTTTTTTGCAGATAAGATCTAAGTAGAAAACCTAAAGAAATATACAGAAACTCTTCTATTCTTGGGGAGATGGTGAGGGGCAGGAAAGCAAGGTGTGTTGCAGTCCATGGGGTCACAAAGAGTCGGACACAACCAAGCGACTGAACAACAAGATATAAGGTTAACATACAAAACTCAATTTTATGTCTATATATTATTAATGAAACAATTGAAATTAAAATTTAGTAAAGTAATACTATTTACCAACAGTATAAAAATATGAATTCTTAGAGATAAATCTGACAAGAGGTGTCAAAGACATATACTGTCAATATCATAAGATATAAAGTCAAAACAAAAATCTACGTTTCTGTAAACTAGTGATAGGCAATAATAAAAAAATTTTTTTAATTAACAATAACACAAAATGTAAATAGTTAGATATAAGTCTAACAAAATATCTGCAAGTTCTGAATGCTGAAAATTGCAAAATATTGATTGATGAAAGAAATCAAAGACCTAAGCAAAAGGAGAGACATATTGTGTTCATAGATGGGAAAAAACAAGACTTCCTTTCTCTCCAAGTTGGTCTGTTTTTTCTAAAGAAAAAAATGGTTGATTCTAAATTTTATATGGAAAGGCAAAGGAGCTAGAATAACAAACAATTTTGAAAAAGAAAAATGAAGTTGAAGGAATCACAGTACCCTATTTTAATGACTTGGTATAAAGCTACAAGAAACAAGAAAAAGGGCTATTGGCAATGGAAGAGACACAAAAATAAACTGAACAGAATAGAGTCCATAAATAGACCCACATATATACAGCCAATTGATTTCTGACAAAGCTGCAGAAGCATTTCAGTGGAGAAAGAAAAGTGTTTTCAACAAATGGTTCTGGAACAATCAAGTATCTCTATGCAAAACAAGGGACCTCAACCTAAATCTCACACCTTATTTAAAAAAAAAAAAACTCAAAATGCATCATAATCCTCAATATAAAATTTAAAATTATGTAACTTTCAGAAGAAGTCATAGGAGAAAATCTTCATAAACTGAGCTAGGCAGAGTTCTTAGGACACCAAAAGCATAACTCATTAAAAATAAATTTGAGAAACAGTAACTTCATCAAAGTTAAATATAGTTTCCTCTACAGGAAAAAAAAAAAAAGGTTTTTTCTAAGAGAATAAAAGGACATGCTACAGACTGAGAGAAAATCTTTACAAATCATAAATCAGCGAAGGACTTACATTCAAAGTGTATAAAGAATTTTCAAAATCCAGCATGAAGAACACAACTCAATTAAGAAAATGACTAAAAGATTTGAAACGATACTTCACTGAACAGTATATACAAATGGCAAAATAAGCACCTGAAGAACATTCAACATCGTTAGGGAGATGCAAACTAAAATCACAACATGATACTACCACATATCTATTAATGACAAAATTTTAAAAATAGAGTATATCAGGTGTTTGTGAGAACACACAGCAAAAGAAAACCTCAGACTTTGCTGCTTGGACTGAAAAATGGTATAGTCACTCAGAAAAACAATTTGACAGTTATTTGTAAAGTTTAAATATACACTTACCATACAATCCAGCAATCTCACTCCTGGACATTTACCCTAGAGAAATGAAAGCTTAGGTTCACACAAAAACCTGTATGTGAATGTTCATAACAGCTCTATTCATAACTGCCAAAACCTGGAATAACCTACCTGTCCTCCACAAGTAAATGGATTAACTGTGGTTCATTCATACAATGGAATACTAGTAAGCAAAAAAACAACAAACTATAGACATATACAACAATATGGATGAATCTCACAGGTAAGTCTCAAAACATTACATACTATATATTCTAATTTTATAAACATCACATTATTATTTTATAAAATTACCAAAAAGACAAGCCAAAGTAATGGAGAATAGATCAGTGGTATTCGGGAGTAAGGGATAGGACAAGGGTATGATTGCAAGATTTAACCATAGTACAATTCTAAAGGCACAAGAGAAATTTGAGGGGAGATGGAACTGTTCTGAACATTCCTTGTGGTGGTTGTTAAATGAATTTTATAGATATATTTAGATCATAGAGTTGTATGCCAAGAATAAATCAAGTTTATTGCATGAGAATTAAAAAATAAACCAAAAAGATCACATTGAATTAAAAAAATGGTTTGCTCAGCACTGTCTTTTCCTGACAGTTAGCTAAGTAGATGCTCAGTTAACATCAGCTGAACAAAAACACTGAAAACTGGCTGCAGTTTCTGCTTTAACATTAATCTTATTTATATCCCTAAGCTTCAAACATGTAAATAACTTTTTGTAGCATCATTAACATTTTCTATCATGGTATCTGCCACAGAAAGATTTCTAGTTTACACAAAAAAATAATTTAAAATATCAAATGAAAGTCAGAAATCTATTATTCCAACCAATTATTTTAACTTGTAAAGATTATCATTAATAATAGGTAACTTTTGCTTTATATTTTGTATGCATATCTTTCTCATTAAAAAGGGAGCAGGATTTGTTTTTAAGTCATTACCCTAAGGCATGATACACAAAACAGATATTTGATGAATGTTTACATAATCAACTAATCTTCATTAAACATTAAATGAGCTGAATAGTTGAGCCATTAATTTATCTTGAATATTAACTTTCTAGGATTTATCCTTTTCCTTGAATTAGTAAAACTGACTACTAAAAATTGTTCTTCCTTCTAACTCAAACCACAGTGTGCACTCACATTGTGAGTTTGTGTCATTTCTAGGCAGCTACACGCTTTCAGATTTTTTTGGCTAAGGATATGTTGGGCATCTGTTTGCCTGCAGCTCCCATGCAAGCAAGCAAATGGGATCCCACTATACCATTTCTGTACTGACTTGTCAAAGGTCTGACTAAGACTCATTCACTACAATCAATTATCTAAGCTGACTGGTTAGATCACATGTGTGTGAAAGAATAAAAGCAACTTCATTAAAAAAAAACAAAAAGACCATTAATTTTGGTCTTTGCTTTAAATTGTGTGAAAAAAGTGTGTTCCTACACTAGAAAATGATTAAAAACATAATTGAGGTTTTTAGACAAACCTAGCCTAAGAATTAAACACATCTTGAAAACTGTAAAGATGCTATTTGTATGTATTTACAACACAGAACAAGGATAATTCCCACACTTCTTTGAAGTTTCTGTTTGTTAAGAGAATTATTTTAGAGCTCTCCACACTGTTTTTAAGGTATTATTTCTGTTAACATAGCTAATGTGATCATCTCTAATTTATCTAGGTTTCAGTCAAATTTTCAATAAATTTTTGAACTTTACAGCTCTGATAAATTAAACTATAAAGTATATTATAATGGTGCTAAAATATATTCACTTTTTATATCCTACAATATATGCTTTGATACCACATTACACCATTACTCGCAAAGAAATCAAACTAAACTGCTTTTGTCAGAAACCTGTCAAAAATATAATAAACAATCTAACCAAAAGATGAAAACATTTAACCGGATTGAAGCACTTAATACAGTAAGTTTATTTAGCCATGACTAAGGTCATAAACACTAATGAGTTTGCTTAACTAAGAATGAACTATTTACATAAAGTTATAGCTTTCTATATTTTAGCTCTGAGAACACTGTTAATATTCAATATGCTAATTAATAAGGACTGCAATCTATTATGACCAAGCAAATAATAAAGTCAATTTGCAAAAACAGTTTATATAGAAGTAAGCCAGTCCTCAAACTTCCAAATTTTCATGAGCACCTCATCCACTGGCTTTAACTGAAGGACCTAACACTGGTTTCCTTCACACACCCCACCCCTGAATGTATCATTATGGGTACAAGAGTTCAAACCACATAGAAGCACCCTCTCCCATAAAATTACATGGTCAATTATCCTTTAGATAATTTTCACAGTTTAGCACAGTTAACCATATCTGGCTCATTTGGGCACATAAATAAACCAGGCTCCTTGAAAATATCCATTTAAACTAAATGTAATGAAAATTAATGAATTTCTTACTATACTGCATTTACTCAGGGAAACTTTGTTTTAATTTAACCTGAAAAATCAACACTGCAAAACAATCCTAACTTGAATATATTTCAAATGTGTATGACAACCTAGCCTCAATACCACGAGAGGAATGTTCCTATGAAGTATTTGCAAAATTGGGGAAAACCTCACAAAAGGGCATTTTCTAAATATGTGTAAGCACAGAGACATGATTATACCTGCCAGTTATAACAGAGCTATATGATTATTAAGTTCACTTGGTGAAATGTCATTTCAGAAATCACTCAGACCTAAGTTTTTAGAATAAAGGTATTCAAATTTAGCTCCTCTTCCCAACATCTGACATTTATAATAAGGGGTTTCTAGGAAACTCTATTAAAAATTACCTGCTTCTGCAGCCACCTCTCATGCCTTCGTTGTTTCCGTCTCAGATTCTTCAGCTTGCTCTTCTCTCTCTTACTGAGCCTCTGATTAATGGCACCCAGTGAAAAACTGCCCGAGTGCAGGAAGTTCAGAGGAGAGAGGTGCTCGTCCTGGTCCGCGGCTTCCAGCGTGCTCCTGCCAGCTGCAGGCAGGTCCATCAGGAAAGTCAGGCTGTTAGGACTAGCATGGCCAGAATACACGGCAGAAGCTTCTAGACCACGCTGAAATTCTCCTCCTCTTTGTGTCTGGGTCTCACGGGGAGCCACTGAATATCTTTGCAGCAGCATATTAGGATCAAAACTGGATGAAATCTGAAAGGAACAGTTATTTTTATTCGATTCTAAAGGCAAGCTCGGAAGGTCAACAGGCTGTGTCTCATTGAGCCCAGGATACACAGTAGTCTTACTATGGATTTCATATAAAGTGGGTAATAAAGTCAGTTTCTCACTGATGCTCAGATCCAAACTATGTGATTTTCTATGAAAAGCTCTCGGAGCGCATCTGGTGGTCACAAGCTGTGGAACAAAAAGCTGATATTTTGGATCTGATGCTTTGAAGAGCAGTTTTTCGTTCTTCATTTTGAAATATGTTGACCGTACCTCCAGGCAGAGTGCTTCAGTTAATCTTCCAGGACCACTATTATTTGGGCCCATGTTTAAAAACCTGTGATTTCTGTTTCTGCAGGCGCCACCTGTCAGCAGAGTTTCCTTGTCACCACCTGACTGAACTCTAGGATGTGACAAGTATTTCAGCGATGGTCTCATTAGTCGGCCTGACCGTGTTGGCTGATAATCGGTACGGCTCTTGGAGAGATGTACAGCTGCAAGCTGGCCACAGGAACATTTTGGAGTGCTGACAAAATTAAAGCCCCCTAAACGGGCCCCACAAAAAGGGCAATTCAGTTTTCCAACTGTCCACTGGGCCTACAGGTAATAAAGGAAAATAAAAACAATGCTTTCATTATAAAGTAACCAAAGAGAATGTGAGTTTTTGTTTTTTTTTTTTCAAAGCCGACCACATGAAAGTTTTCTATGCCACAGAAAAGGCCAGCTTTCTGTTTTCTGATTAGTAGACAGAACAGAAAATGGAAACAAACCTTCCAATAAACAGAGATAAGAAGCTCCAAAGGTCTAGAATGATAACATACTGCACATCACACCCATCTAGACAATACTCCTAAGATTCTAAAAGAGTCTTTTAGACAATAGACTGAATATGGATACAGTGTGAACTAATGAAAAGAAAAATACACTATGGAACCAGGAAGCAAATCAGTCTACAGAGCTTAATTTGCAAGTAAAATCTCACAGAAAAGTGTCTGTTTTGATACACTTCTTGCATACCAAGCACTGTGGGAGGGAACTTTACCCAAAAAGCAGAATAAAGCTCTTCCTGCCTTTTTACATACAACTGGAAGATATTGGTTGCATGTATCAGTTAGTTCATTTTCTCTCTTCAGATTACAAACAAATAATGAACTAGCTTAAAAATATCTTTTAACAGAAATAGTGGAATATCTGAAGTGTGCTAATACATTTTGCGAAGTTCAGGACACTTATAAGCAGTACCCTGGCATTCTCCCAGGAAATCACTACAATGTGAGAATGAATGCAAGAGATATTTAGCTAATGTTATTTTTTAACCAAAAAAGAAAGCTAGTCAGTGGAGAAAAGCAACTATATTTTCCCCCAAATCATATTACCTATACTTTTCTAATAGTTAGGTGTTTTGAACTGGAGAAATAATGAGGCCACATTGAACACGTTCTTGCTCTTATACTATTTCATTAAGGATTCTTAAAAGTGTGGTATTTTCATTCTGATTGTGCCAGTAAGAGTCATTAATTTTCTTTTTTTTTTTTTCCAGGCAAGAATACTGGGGTGGGTTGCCATTTCCTTCTCCAGGGATCTTCCAAATCCAGGAATCAAACCAGCTGGTGTAATGCTAAAGAATTCACCTGCCAATGTAGGAGATGCAAGAGATGTGGGTTCAATCCCTGGGTCTGGAAGATTCCCTGGAGAAGGAAATCGTAACCGACTCCAGTATTCGTGGCTGGAAAATTCCATGGACAGAGGAGCATGGGGGCCTAGAGTCCATGGGGTCGCAAACAGTCAGACACGATTGAATGACTGAGCACACATACAGTATATCCTTATTGCTTATCTACTGTATACATAGAAGTATTAATATGTATTATTAATATGTATTAATATGTATTAATAATATGTATAATATGTAATAAGTATTAATATGTATTAATATGTTCATCCCATACCCTAATTTGTCTGTTTCCCCTCCCTTTCTCCTTAAGTAACCACAGGTTTACTTTCTATATCTGTGAGTCTGTTTCTCTTCTGTGTATGTATTCATTTGAACTATTTTTTAGATTCCACATATAAGTGATATTACTGGAGTAGGAAATGGCAACCCACTCCAGTATTCTTGCCTGGAAAATTACACACACATAAGTGATATTATATAGTATTTATCTTTGGCTGACATTTCACTAAGCAAAATATTCTATATGTCCATCAACACTGCTTCAAAGGGTGATGCTTCCTTATTTTTTATGGCTGAGTAATAGTAATTTTCAAGTTTATTTTACATGTGTGTGCATACATGAGTGATACCCACAGGATATTTCATTCACTTCATAGGGACTGTTCTAGGTACTGGGGGACATAATACATAATGAACAAAACAAAAACTTCTGACTTCATGGAGTTTATATCCTAGTAGAGAATCTAGGTAATTAACATGATCAGTAAGTCATTTGTGTATGTGGGTGTGTATGTATATGTATGTGCATAATAATTTATATATGTCAGACATACTTAAGCATATTTACAAGTTCTACATATCTTGTAAAATCTGTGTGTAAAACATAGATAGGTATATAAAGAAGAGAAGGGAGAAAGGAAGTGTTGAGTGGTAATAGTGGGGAGAGGCAATTGATAGATTGGCCAAGCGATGCCTTCATTAAGAATAAAGACCTAAGAAAATGAAGGAACAAGTAAGTAGTGGTGGAAAGAGAATTCAAAGAAGGGAAATTTTCAAGTGCAAAGTCTGTTATAGAAGTACTCAGAGCACCCCAGTAATAATGAAGAAAGCAGTAAGCGTAATCAAGAGTTACTTACCCTTTCACGTTTCCTGAAACAATGCATCCAAGAAAACCAGCTCTAAAATGAAGACAGAAACTTTCTGAAAGTAGTATATTCCTAAATTTACGCAGAATCTAAGGAACTTACTTTTTGTATCAGGCAGTGTATCCATTCTGGAAGAGCTTCTATATTCATGTGCCACACATGACAAATATTTTCATCATCAGCTGAATCATTTGTATTCTGTTATATCAAAATGAATGATATTAGTAATGACTAGTTCAAATTTTATTTCACAAAATTCATATTTAAGTAAAACACAAAAATATAAATTCACTTTTAGGTAGGAAGGAAATATATACTGCCCTTCTCTCCTTATTCCCTTGCCAAGACAAATCTATAAAGGTTTTTTTCTCCCCCTATGGAACAGCCACATTTAAATTGACAAAAAATAAACAAACAAAAAAATCCCTCTACTTCATTGAGACCATCAAATTAAAACATGAGCACAAAGTCACTGAATAGATAAATTTGGCAACCCATTTTATTCTGTGTGAGAAAAACTATTCATGACAACTTTCCCCAGCCTTCAATCTCCAATTCTAATAACAGAATAAAGGAGTTACTATATTCGCCATCAAGATGCTCAAGAAAAGTTTAAAAGGGGAACTCCACACCTTCACTAATGGTTAGGACTCCACGCTTTCACTGCTGAGGGCCTGGGTTTGATCCCTATTTGGGGAACTAAGATCCTGGTGTGGCACAGCAAAAGAAAAAAGAGAAGAAAAAATTTTAGAGGATTGGGAGAGAGGAATAATTGTGCAGGGAGCTAAAAAGGCCCTGAGTTTCAGCTGTGTGAGTATGGCGAAAATTTCGGGGACAATTTTGGCCTTTTGAAGTAGATTTGCAGTAATAAATGTGATCTATAGTTGAGACACTATGACTTCCCAGTTTGGTTCTTTAGTACCTCTGTGACCTCTGTGACCTTAGGACAGTTGCTTTACTTCTCTGGGTCTCTGTTTCTTTTCCCGTTAAACTCCACTAGATAACTGGCTCAGGTCCCTTCTGGGTCTACAGAATTTCATTCTATGAGATGGCAGAAAGTGTTGATTGACAAGAACAGGGCAAGTACATAACAGATGGGAACAACACAAAGAATGCTCTATGCCAAAGTTGTGACAAATGGAAGCAAAAAGGGCCCTGGGGGACTAGCAGGGGTGGATTTGAAGCCAGCCTGTCTCCAGGCAAGAGCAGTACTTGGGACAGAAAGAAACAGTGCAACATTTCTAAAAGTATGGCTGGAAAGGCCTGGACAAAAATGGAAAGCATTTGCAATATGTTCAGGAGATGAGTTACTGAGGACCAATCTCTACTCTGGCTGAAAATATTATCATATGAAAATATCACATTATTTAATATGTTAACTACCTCAACATAAAGTGTGAAATAGATTTAATAATAAGGTACATCTCTAATACACACTGTTTTTTTAAAGCAAGTGAAAAAGAAGTAAATATACTCTGAATTATGATATTATAAGCATATACAACCTAAAAAATCAATATTATAACTTTTCTATGGAAATATATGTATATAAATAGAAAAGGTACCTCACAGACTGTGTACCAAATTTACATCACATGGTTTGAAGAAAGAAAGGAGTTCAAGATTAGGAAAGTTACTAAAAGGAAACTAACTTTTCCATAATTGTTTTAATGGGAAAATAAATTATACTTACGTAATTGAAATTTTATTTAAAATCGATGTAAATAAAATACATTGATTACTTCTGGCCCTAACAATACTGAAGTAAGTGGTATTACACATGCTCTCACCATTACAACTGATAAAACTAGGCAAAATATATTAAAGAATTGTTTTAAGACATTAGACCAAAGAAGAAGAAAAAAAAAAAAGCACAGGGCTGTGATCTCTCAGAGAAGTAAAATAAATGAGGTTAGCCTAAAAATAACCCTGGATTTCTGCCTCAGGGAACTGTCAGAACCTTGGTGTAGGGAGGAGGAACTCAATTAGTGTATGGCAGCCTTGCTGATTTAAGACAAAGATCAGAGGCTATAAAGGCTAAACACCCAGAATTTACAAGACGTTGTACCAGCGAGGCCTGTAATTAGAAAAAAAGTTCCAGAAATCTGTACAGTAATTCCTCTAAATTTTTGGTTGAATACCATTATGGAGGTATGTAGGGTGAGATATCAGACAATCAGATAAAGAAAATTTACCCTGGAAAAGACATCTTCCAGTGAGCTGTAAGCATTAACTATTCACACAGGGCTCACAGCAAAGCTGGGAAGATGTTCAAGTTCCAAGCAGCCAGAGTAGAAGGATCTCAAGGAATATATGGAGTATTTAGGAAAGATTCCAGAAGAGTTCTGTCTTAAAAGTAGGGCTAAATTAGCCCAAGAGTAAAGGCTACTAAAAACCAACCCTAATAAAGTTGAATATAAGCCTCCAAAGAATGAAATTCAATCACAAATAACTCGTATGTCTGCTAAAACATTCTTTAAAGGAAGAATAATATTCAGACACTCAGTAATGTTAAATCAAAATGTTGTACCTACAAGAGAAATTACCAGATTATGTACCAAAAAAAAAAAAAATGTGACCTACAACCAGGAGAAAAACTGTTCAATGCAAATAACCCCCACATTCCATTATGTTGATGTTTGGTAGAAAAATCATGCTGATGTTTG
Source organism: Dama dama (assembly GCF_033118175.1). Lineage (NCBI taxonomy): Eukaryota > Metazoa > Chordata > Mammalia > Artiodactyla > Cervidae > Dama > Dama dama. The sequence continues at coordinate 23,410,333 of NC_083705.1, forward strand.
GCAGAAACCAAAACAATTCACTAAAGCATTTATCCTTCAATTAAAAAATAAATTAAAACCCCCCCCCCCCCAAAGTGGAGAAGACTGAATAAACAGACAGATTTTAAACCAGCTATGGCAGATATTTTCATGAGTATAATGAGAAGATAAATTACCTGAATACTAAATGAATGGTTTACCTAGAGAAAAAACTTCTGAAATTAAAATTCTCACTTATTAGCAAATTGATATTGTAGAAGAAAATATCAGTGAACATGAACATATAGAAGTAGAAATGAAAAAAAATTTAGCATAGGAAGAAAAAAGAGGAAAAAAATGAGCAAAATTGAAGTGACTTGCGGGAAACATCAAATACTGTAACATAAATGTAAATGCCCCTTCATGGATCACAGCCTTGTCGTGGCAAAGGGACTTGAGTAACTCAATGAGCCATGCCATGCAGGGCCACCCAAGGTTAACGGATCATAGCAAAGAGTTCTGACAAAACATGGTCCGCTGAAGGAGGAAATGGCAACCCACTCCAGTATTCTTGCCTCGAGAACCCCATCAACAGTATGAAAAGGCAGAAAGATATGACACTGCAAGATGAGCCCGCAAGGTCAGAAGGTGTCCAATATGCTCCTGGGGAAGAGTGGAGGGATTGCTGGGAGAAATATCAAACCTCAGATATGCAGATGATATCACTCTAATGGCAGAAAGCAAAGAGGAACTAAAGAGCCTCTTGATGAAGGTGAAAGAAGAGACTGAAAAAGCTGGCTTGAAACTCAACATTAAAAAAAACTAAGAGCATGGCATCTGGTCCCATCACTTCATGGCAAACAGAAAGGGGAAAAATGGAAGCAGAGACAGATTTTATTTTCGTGGACTGTGGACGGTGACTGCAGCCATGAAATTAAAAGACGCTTGCTCCTCTCCCTTCCTGACCTGACCATGATGACATGGTGGCTGACAGAACCCCTGGAGCACCCTGCCTCCCAGCCAAGCCAGGGGATCCTTGGGACAGCCCTATGTGCTATCGGCCCACTGTTCACAAGAGGAAACAGGCTGAGGGTCGGCCATGAGGTTAGGGTGGAGCCTGTCCTGCCTTCCAAGGTCCTATGGCGGAGCAGCCCTGTCCTGGTCGGGGCAGGGGCCTGGGGTGCCCATGCTAGCTATGGGCCTGGCAAGTGAGCATCTTTGGCAAGGGGCCAGGAATGCGGGGATGGACCCAGGCGCATGTCAGTACTTCGGAGAGTTTTTTTCTCAAGCAATTAAAAAGTAGAAACTTGTCAGCGTCATGATGAACTGAAGTGTGAATCCTAAAATACCTCTGCTGGCCTGTGCTTTGAGACGAGAGAGAGTAAGGATGCCAACCTGCACTTCTCCCTCACCCCCAACCTACCATGGACTTTGTCCAGAGGTCAGGGGCCCTGGGCCTGGCAAAAAAAATAACAGAAGGGAAAAAAAAAGACACTTGCTCCTTGGAAGGAAAGCCATGACAAACTTAAACAGTGTATTAAAAAACAGACATTAAAAAAAAAACAAAAAAAGGCAGAGACATCACTATGCTGACAAAAGTATATAGTCAAACCTATGGTTTTTCCAGTAGTCATGTATGCATGTGAGAGTTGGACCAAAAAGGCTGAGTGCGAAAGAACTTATGCTTTCAAATTATGGTGCTAGAAAAGACTCTTGAGAGTCCCCTGGACTGCAAGATCAAACCAGTCAGTCCTAAAGGAAATCAATCCTGACTATTCATTGGAAGGACTGATGCTAAAGCTGAAGCTTCAATACTTTGGCCACTTGATGCAAAGAGCTGAATCATTGGAAAAGACTCTGATGCTTGGGAAGATTGAAGACAAAAGAAGAGGGTGGCAGAGGATGAGATGGTTAGACAGCATCACTGACTCAATGGACATGAATTTGAGTGGAGAACAGAGGAACTTGGCATGCTGTGATTCATGGAGTTGCAAAGAGTTAGGCTCAACTTCAGTTCACTTCAGTTCAGTCGCTCAGTCGTGTCCGACTCTTTGCGACCCCATGAATCGCAGCACGCCAGACCTCCCTGTTCATCACCAACTCCCAGAGTTTACTCAAACTCATGTCCATCGAGTCGGTGATACCATTCAGCCATATCATCCTCTGTTGTCCCCTTCTCCTCCTGCCCCCAATCGGCTTAACTTAGCAACTGAAAAACAACAGCTGAACATGTGTAAACGGAGAAAAGACAGGACAACAGGATAAATTAGGGTCAAATTTTCCAAAGACCTATAGATCAAAGAAGCTCAAGGATTCTTAAATAGTGTAAACACAAGGGAAACTACGGCTCTTAATAAAATTGCTGAAATTCAGTGACAAAAGTAAGCATCAAGAGAAAATAAGTATCCTACAAACAGGAGAAAGAAGAAAACAATGATTTTTGGAATTCCACTTCAGGCCATAAAGGAACAGGAGTTTAGAACTAGCTTCCTGCAACAAACAACTGAACAAAATGTAACAAGCAACTATTTTCAGTCAGTGGGACAACAGGCAGCGAAACAGTGACTTGACTTCTGAGAGAAATAAATTAATGGAGCCTACAGTCATATGGACTTTTATTCTGGAGACAACTGAAGGAACCCCAACAGAGTCTGGTCAGCTTTCTGAGTTGAGGAAATAGGAATCAGATTTTTTAGAGGTAAAGGCAAACTAAAATTTGTAGGGCACAGTATCCAAGAGAAATAAGAAGAAAAAAGCCTCAGAAACTTGTATATGGTTTCCCCTTGAGTCTTTGATCAAATTCTAATCTGGTCATGCTTAGAGTAAAACTCCAGGAGACTGTGCTAAGAACACCTACAGGGGAAAGAACAATTACAGAGGCTATAAGCCAAACACTTTCAAGAGCTCACACAGGGCCAGGAATCATTATGTTCCAACCAGTCTGATGGAAAAGGATTCATACAATAATGAGGCATTCAGTAGTGACCCAAAGGGTCATTCCCTAAAGTGGGGCAAAATAAGCCTTAGAATAAGGTCTACTCTAAACCCACCCTAAGGAACCTAAAAATAAGTTTCTAAATTATCAAACTTATCTACAAACAACTATTAGGCAGAACAAAACATAAAATTATGATTATACAGTGGAAGTGACAAATTTTCAAGGGATTAGATCTGATAGAGTGCCCAAAGAACTACACACAGAAGTTCCAAACATTGTACAAGAGGCAGTGATCAAAACCATCTGCAAGAAAAAGAAATGCAAAAAGGCAAAATGGTTGTCTGAGGAGGCCTTACAAATAGCTGAGGAAAGAAGAAAAGCAAAAGGCAAAGGAGAAAAGGAAAGATATACCCTTCTGAAAGCAGAGTTCCAAAGAATAGCAAGGAGAGATAAGAAATCCTTCCTAAATAATCAATGCAAGGAAATAGACAAAAACAAAAGAATGGGAAAGACAATAGATCTCTTCAAGAAAATTAGAGATACTAAGGGACTAACAGTTCATGCAAAGATGTGCACAATAAAGGACATATGGACCTAACAGAAGCAGATATATTAAGAAGAGGAGGCAGAATACACAGAAGAACTATACAAAAAAGATCTTCATGACCCAGATAACCACGATGGTGTGATCCCTTACCTAGAGCCGGACATCCTGGAGTGTGAAGTCAAATGGGCCTTACAAAGCACCACTATGAACAAAGTTGGTGGAGGCAACGGAATTCCAGTTGAGCAATTTCAAATCGTAAAAGATGATCCTAAGAAGTGCTGCACTCAATATGCCAGCAAATTTGAAAAACTCAGCAGTGGCCACAGGACTGGAAAAGGTCAGTTTTCATTCTAATCCCTAAGAAAGGCAATCCCAAAGAATGTTCAAACTACCACACAATTGCACTCATCTCACACGCTAGCAAAGTAATGCTCAAAATTCTCCAAGCGAGGCTTCAACAGCAAGTGAAACGAGAATTTCCAGATGTTCAAGCTCAATTTAGAAAAGGCAGAGGAACCAGAGATCAGTCCTAAAGGAAATCAATCCTGAATATTCATTGGAAGAACTGATGCTGAAGCTGAAGCTCCAATACTTTGGCCACCTTATGCGACTCATATGGCCACCTAGAGCTGACTCATTAGAAAACCCCTGATGCTGGGAAAGATTGAAGGCAGGAGGACAAGGGGACGATGGAGGATGAGATGGTTGGATGGCAACACCGACTCGATGGACGTGAGTTTGAACAAGCCCCGGGAGATGGTGAAGGACAGGGAGGCCTGGCGTGCTGCAGTCCATGGGGTCGCAAAGAGTTGGACATGACTGGGAGAATGAACAACAGGAGGGGGAGCGTGAGAGGATTTGGGGAATGATATAACTGCTCTGTGTCCTAACTGAAGCTATGCATATTCAACCCTATTCATTTGTCAAAATCTAGGCAACTGTATCCCAAAGAGTAATTTTACTGTATATAACATGTTTTAAATGAAGGTGAAATGAAGACTTTTTCATAGGACAAGTGAAGTCAAATGTTATGTTAGTTGCTCAGTCATGTCCAACTCTTGGAGACCCCATGGACTATAACCCACCAGTCTCCTCCGTCCATGGGATTCTCCAGGCAAGAATACTAGAGTGGGTTGCCATTCCCTTCTCGAGGGGATCTTCCTGAGCCAGGGATCAAATCTGGGTCTCCTGCATTGCAGGCAGACTCTTTACCATTTGAGCCACCAGAGAAGCCCAAAGGAGTCCTCTGTTTTCACAGGAACAAATCCGAAAAGAATTTTATCACCAGTAAACTTGTGATAAACAACATGTTCTTGAAGTACAAGAAGAATTTCATCAAACAAAACCTGGATCAACACAATTGAGTAGTGATCCTCAAATGGCAAATATGTTCGCAAATGAAAATTTTATTTATTTTTTTTAGTTTTCCGTAAAGAAAACTTTTTAAAGCATATCATTAAAAATATCCTGTGGAGTTTTAAATGCAAAAATAAAATGTATGAAAAAAATACAAAGACTAGGACATGAGGAATGAAAGCACACTAAGACTCTCACTCTATATATAATGTGGCATAATGCAATTTAAGGGAAGATGGTGATAAACTAAGGATATATGTTATAAACCAAAAGATCAACCACTAAGGAATAAAAGTACCCTAAATAATAGCTCAGTTGGTAAAGAATATCCCTGCAATGTGGGAGACCCCAGTTCAATTCCTGGGTCTGGAAGATCCCCTGGAGAAGGGATAGGCTACCCACCCCAGTGTTCTTGGGCTTCCCTTGTGGCTCAGCTGGTAAAGAATCCACCTGCAATGCGGGAGACCTGGGTTCAATCCCTGGGTTGGGAAGATCCCCTGGAGAAGGGAAAGGCTACCCATTCCAGTATTTTGGCCTGGAGAATTCCATGGACAGTCCATGCGGTTGTAAAGAGTCGGACATGACTGAGCGACTTTAACACTTCACACAAAAAGTCAACAGAAGACATAAAGAAATCCTGTAAATAACTTAATTAAGCTAAAAATGCAGTAAAAGTATAACAGAAGATAGAACATGAGACAAAGAGTAAATAACATATTACATTTAAGCTCAAACATATTAACACTCACATTAAATCTAATGGTCTAAATACTCCAATTACAAATCAAAGGATATTAGACTGGATGACAAAGACTAAGTGTTAGTCACTCAGTCGTGTCTGACTCTTTGTGACCCCATGGACTGTAGCCCACTAGGCTCCTCTGTCTATGGGATCCTCTAGGCAAGAATACTGAAGCAGGTTGCCATTTCCTTCTCCAGGGGATTTTCCCGACCCAGGGAATGAACCCAGGTCTCCCACATTGCAGGCAGAATCTTTACTGACTGAGCCACCAGGGAAGACCAACAAGTACCAAACAATACATCATATACAAGAAATTCATTTTAACACAAAGGCATACATAGGTTTGAAATTTAAAGGATAAAAATTTCTATCATGAAAAAGTAAATCAAAGGAAAGCTAGAGTTAATATACTAGTATCAAATTAGATTTCAGAAATATGAAATTATCAAGGATAAAAAAACTTTTCATAATTAGAAAGGAGTCAGTTCATCAGGAAGATACAACAAATGTAAATACGTACATACTTAATAGCAGAAATTCAAAATACCTGAATGTAATACTTGGGCACAACTTCAAAAATGACAGAATGATCTCAGTTCATTTCCAAGGCAACCATTCAGACAGAACTTAAAAAGGAAGTGGACAAACGCATAATAAAATAATACATGTTAGAGTGAAAACAAAGAAAATAGAGGCCAAAAAATAGAAAAGATCAATTAAACTAAGGGCTGATTTTTAAAGATAAAATTGACAAATGTTTAGCCATACTCAGCAAGGAAATAAAAAGAGAGAGAGGGCCTAAGTATACAAAATTAGAGATTAAAAGGGGGAAATTACAACCAGTATCAGAAAAATACAATGGTAAGATAATACTATGAACAAGTATATTCTAACAAACTGGACAACATAGGATGGATAAATTTCTAGAAATGTACAATCAACTAAGGTTGAGCAAAAAAGAAATACAAGATATAACAGATGAATTACAAATATTAAAATTGAATCAATAATCAAAAAACTCCCCAAAACCCAAAGTCCAAGACATAATAGCTTCACAGGGGAATTCTATCAAAAAGTTTAAGAGAGACTTAATACCTATCCTTCTCAAACTATTCCAAAATACTGAACAGGAGGGAACACTTCCGAATTCAGTCTATGAGACCAGAACTACCCTGATATCAAAAGCAAAGACACCAATTAAAAAAAAAATCCCTGAACATCTCTGACAAACACAAATGCAAAAATGATCAAGGAAATATCAGCAAACCAAATTCAACAAGATATAAAATGGTACACCATGATCAAGTGGGATTTATTCCAGGGATACAGAGATGGTTCATCCACAATGACACTCAGTTGTGAATGTGTCTGGTGATGAAAGTAAAATCTGATGCTGCAAAGAACAGTAATGCATAGGAACCTGGAATGTTAGATCCATGAATCAAGGTAAATTGGACGCGGTCAAGCAGGAGATGGTAAAAATAAACATCGACATCTTAGGAATCAGTTAACTAAAATGAACAGGAATGGGCGAATTTAATTCAGATGACCATTATATCTACTAGTGTGGGCAAGAATTCCATAGAAGAAAAGGAGTAGTCCTCATAATCAACAAAGGAGTCCGAAATGCAGTACTTGGGCGTAACCTCAAAAATGACAGGATGATCTCAGTGCATTTCCAAGGCAAGTCATTCAAAACATCACAGTAATTCAAGTCTATGCCCCTACCAGTGATGCCAAAGAAGCTGAGGTTGATTAGTTCTATGAAGACCTAGAAGACCTCCTAGAACTAACACCAAAAAAAGATGTTCTATTCATCATTGGGGATTGGAATGCAAAGTAGGAAGTCAAGAGATATCTGGAGTAACAGGCAAGTTTGGCCTTGGAGAACAAAACGAAGTTAGACAAAGGCTAACTGAGTTCTGCCAAGAGAATGCACTGGTCATAGCAAATACCCTTTTTCAACAAGACAAGAGACAACTTTACATATGGACATCACTAAATGGCCAATACCAAAATCAAATTAATGACATTCTTTGGATCCGAAGATGGAAAAGTTGTATACAGTCAGCAAAAACAAGACCTAGAACTGACTGTGGCTCAGATCATCAGCTTCTAATAGCAAAATTCAGGCTTAAACTAAAGAAAGCAGAGAAAACCACTAGGCCGGACAGGTATGACTTACATCAAATCCCCTATTAATACACAGTGGATGTAATGAACAGATTCAAGGGATTAGATCTAGTTAACACTGTGCCTGAAGAACTACAGGTGGAGGTCTGTAATACTGTACAAGAGGCAGTGAACAAAACCTTCGCAAAGAAAAAGAAAAGCAAAAAGGCAAAGTGATTATCTGAGGCAGCTTTACAAATAGCTGGAGAGAGAAGAGCAGTGAAAAGCAAGGGAGAAAGGGACAGGTATATCCAACTAAATGCAGAGTTCCAAAGAGCAGCAAGGAGAGACAAGAAGGCCTTTTTCAATGAAGAGTGCATAAAACTAGAAGAAAACAACAGAAGGGGAAAGACTAAAGATCTCTTCAGGAAAATTGGAGACATCAAGGAATCATTTGCCCAAAATGGGCACAAAAAGAACAGAAATGGTAGAGATATAGTAGACCCTGAAGAGATCAAGAAGAGATGTACAGAATACACGGAAGAACTGTACAAAAAAGTTTTATGTGATAATATATAATGAACCCAATCACAATGATGGCGTGGTCAGTCAACCCAGAGCCACACATTCTGGAGATCAAAGTTAAGTGGGCCTTAGGAAGAACTGCTATTAATAAAGCTAGTGCGTGCAATGGAATTCCAGTAGAACTATTCAAAACCCAAAATGACGATGCCATTAAGCTGTTGCATTCAATATGTCAGCAAATCTGAAAGACTCAGCAGTGGCCACAGGACTGGAAAAGGTCAATCCTCATCCCAGTTCCCAAGAAGGGTAACACTAAAGAATGTGCTAACCATCAGACAACTACACTCATCTCCCATGCTAGTAAGATCATACTTAAAATCTTGCCTGCTAGGCTTCAGCATTATGCAAACTAAGAACTTCCAGATGTCCAAGCTGGGTTTAGGAAAGGAAGAGGAACTAGAGATAAAATTGCCAACATCTGCAGGATCATAGGGAAATCAAGGGAATTTCAGAAAAATGTCTACCTCTGTTTAATCAACTACACTAAAGCCCTTGACTGTGTGGATCATAACAAACTGCAGAAAGCTCTTAAAGAAATGGGAATACCACACCATCTTACCTGTCTCCTGAGAAACCTGTAGGTGGGTCAAAAAGCAATAGTTAGAACCCTGTATGGAACAACTGATTGGTTCAAGATTGAGAAAGGAATATGACAGGGCTGTCTGCTGTTACCCTGTTTGTTTAATCTATATGTTGAGCACATCATGAGAAATGCCAGGCTGGATGGGTTACAAGCTGGAATCAAGATAGGGGGGAGAAATATCAGCAACCTCAGATATGCGGATTGTCAGGAAGCATTGAACAAGAGGCTTCCTGTGTGCTGTTTTGGATCTGTCAGGAACCCTCTGGCCCTTATTGATTCCTGAATATTCAGGAATTAAGAGGAGAGGCACGCCTTTCCCGGGGCTGAGGAATCCAGGCATTTCTCACTACTGTGATAAGTACCCTCTTCCTTTTTATGAGCCAAATGGTAAAAGATGATTGTTCGCAACTCTCTCTCTTTGATAGGGATCGTCTTATGTTTTGTAAGTCTGGAAACATGCCATGTTGATTAAAACACCTTTGCTCCATCAGAGCGTTGGTCCCCGTGTCTTTCTTTCTTTCCTTCTTTCTATTCCTTCTCTCTCTCTCTTTCTGTCTCTGTGTCTCTCTCTCTCTGTCTCTCTCTCTATCTCTGGCTAATTCCTTGGAGCGTGGAGGCCCGCTGAGCTCACTTTCTTGCCCGGGCGTCTAAGCCCCTCTCGAGAAGGCGCACTGTGCCTTCACCCAACTGAGAGGGCGCCTGGTGCCTTCGTGCAGCAGCGCGAGCCCTAAGAACAGGGCTCTGTTGGCTTTCCGCGGAAATCAGGGGATGTCAGCCTCTTTCTCTCTCTTACTCTCAGAACCACCAGGTTCCGGTCCATTAAAGGACCAACAAGTGGCGCCCAGAAACAGGGACTCTGGTACACGTGGCTTCGGACGGAGTGACCCCCAGGGCCTATTGAGGCCGGTAAGTACTAAGACACGGGTAAATCAGCTAGAAAGCCCCCTCAGTTTTCTACTTTACTCCAGCACTTATTTAAAGTTCAGGGATTTTCGGTTTCACGCCAGAGAATAGAGGCTTGCCTTCAGACAGTGGTTGAATGTAACCCTTGGTTCCCTAATAAAGGTAGTTCCGATAGATTTCTAGCCCCTATGGGCTCTCATTGAAACTGTGATTCTGCCATTTCAAGGTAATTCTAGTCCTCCTGCTATTCGGCAATAGGCAGAACACTTATTACATGAATATAAATTAGACGATGATACCTTACAAAAGGCCCAATTAGAACAACAAAAGACATTTCAAGATTTTCCTACTAACCCTGCCCCGTTGCTCCAAGGGCTCCTCCCCTACCAAAAGGCACATATCCCATTGTCTCTCCCTGGATAAAACCTAATGATTTTGACAAAGACTCCCCTAAGACACCTTTTAACATTAAAACTGACAACACGTTTCTGAATAACAATAATCTACCTGCTTCCCAACAGAGGCTTTCAGAGTTGCTGGCTTTGCAATTGCAAGTCTCTGAAGCTGAAGGTTTCTCCGCCTTTCCAGTTTTAAGAAATGTTGATGCTTAGGGGCAAATAACACCTCAATATGAAGGTATGTGAGGCTGCGCCATGACAGGCAGCCTAGATTAGGAGTAGGCCTGGTTTTCCAGGGTAACATGATTATCAGGCCACCTGGAGCCAGCCAATCAATATGTGCCCAGTAAGGAAAAGGGAACCTATCAGGGGAAAGCTGAAAAGCCCGCGAACGCCCAAGTTTGAGAAAAGCCCACGAAGGTTTGAGCCAATAAGATTACTTTGCAAACATGTAACCAATCCGCTTAAGCCAGCGACCAACTGCTTATGCACACCTTATAAATTGGGTAACAGCTCGGGCTCAGCGCTTTCTGACCCTGCACCACTGCGTTGGTTGCGGCAGTAAGCCCTGACTCGAGCCAGCAATAAACTTCCCTTTTGTGCGAGTTGCATTGTCTTGGAAGCCTTCTCTCTTCCCGCTCGGGGATTCAGACATCGGGCATAACATTTGGGGGCTCGTCCGGGATCCCTTGACTGGGGAAGGAGAACACTTTCAGGACAGAGGGGAAGGATAAATAATAGCACCGGTGCTCAGGCAGTTCAGGAAAGTCCAGTGTAAAATCCGAGGCCCTGCTGAGAAGCAGGAAGGTATCTGGCGCAGGAGAAAGCTTTCTATAAAGGGGGAACGGATTGGACGTTCCAGCCGGCGCAAGACCGAGGCCAGCGAGCGCGCTGGAAGGCTGCCGGCTCTGCGGGAGGGGGAGCTCCTCTCCTGATCCCGAATCTGGTGAACAGCGGACGCCATTCGGTAAGGTGAATCTGCTACCGGGAGGCAAGAGAATTCAGGGGGCCCGAAAACCCAGCGCTGTGTCGTCAGCCAGCGTTTATCTGTCCATGTGTTTGTCTTCGGCTCTCCGTGTGTGTGTGTGTGCCGGCATTGTCTCTGGTCTCCCTTTTCTGGAAGTCCAGGGAAAAGTCCTGTAATGCCTGGGTGTCTGTAGGTGGCAGGAGACGTCTGTAAGTCCACCCCTTTTGCCCCCCTTTCCCGCCTCCTTGTCCTCCTTCTTTCAACCTGGCTTCCTTTCCTCCTTTTGAAATCTTTGAAGACATCTGAAGTTTTCTGTCTCTATAGAAGGTTTTCTGAGAGACTGTATTCTTGTATTTAAGGGAGTGTCTGATGAGGACTGCCAGGTTTATATGTGTGTGTTTTAACTCTGTTCTGTGTTGTGATTTGTGACGGCCATTTTGCTTTGTCTGGCCACCATTTAGACCTGCCGCCATTTTGTTAGAACTTGATTTTCTTTTCCTGTGCCGTGAGACCACGCCTCTCAGGAACACTTATCTAGACCATCTCTAACTCCTGAGACTGAGAGAAAAAGGAAAAAAGCCTTTAAAAATGTTATTTATTTCAACTTTTTTTTATAAACTAATAAATTTTATATTGTAATATCTAATTCATGACCAAACTTAGAAAATGAAGCTAGATCTTGCACTGTGTCTGTCTAAATATGTTTTGGTATGTCTTTGTCTCTGGAAAATATTTTTTAGGTTAATTTGTAAATGAGCTCTATTTAATTGGCTTAAAAAAAGGGGTAAGCGCTTACAAATCAAATAATTCTAAATTAAACAATAAATTCCAGGTTTAGGTGAACTGGGAAATATTCAGTACTAAATACCTGATATTAATGTTTGTTTGTTGACCTATCTAATATAGACATGTCTTAGAGTAATTAACATCAAGTAGAATATTTTTGTTGTACCTAGGTTTAATATAAGTTAAACATTATACCTATTACAAGTTTGTCAACAAGGAAATTACCTCGAGTGAAAAAAACTTCTAAAAAATGTAAATGAGGTATGAGTTTGTATATAAACTCTATTAAGAATAATTATTCTTTAAGAATATCTGTCTACAATGGTCTCCCCAGATTGGCGTAACTTGAATTTCTAAGGGTTGTGCTAAACCAAGTATTAGAAGTCTATTAAATAATTAGGTCATTTCCAAATGAAATAAGATTTTGAAACATTTACTACTAAACACTGATTTCCTTTTACAGAAAAACTAAAGAGATTTGGGACTATAAATGAATAATGTTCAATGCCATCCTAAAATGTTTTAAGAAAGCAAGAGTTTTAGAAATTATCACTGGTATTTATGCTCACCAATCTATAAAATGCTAATATAAAAGTTAGCTCTTGGTTGCTAAAGGAAAGCAGGAAGTGTGCTTTCAGTAAAGTATGAAAAAATACTAAAAAGAGTTATGCATGATCAGGATTTTCTAAAATTGGATTACAATTAGTTAGATAAGTGGATTTTGTTAGGAATGACATGGTTGTAAGAAAACTGCTTAGAGCCAATTAGGTCCAAGATGGCTGAGCTGACTTTCACTAGACCTTGAGCCTTGGTATTTACGCCCATTGTGACATATCAACAAGCTAAATGATACACCCATCAACATTGACTAAATCTGACCAAAAGTTCTAAAGCTTTTAATTGATCTTTTCGATAAAACTTCCTAAATTGAATTCTTTTGAAGTTCCTTTGACATCTAGCTAACTTTGGGCTGTTTCAGAGGGCCCCTGAAACATCCCAAAGAGGGATATTAAACTGTTTATTTGGTTGGTTAAATTACATGAAAAAGATTATCAAATGAGTAATAAATCCGCTTATGTTATAATGTATGAAAAATTACTAATACAGATATCCTAGAAAGTATATGGAGTTCTTAACATTTTGATGCGTCTTGGTATTCTAATGAAAAACCTGATGACTTCACAAAAGTTAACAAAGGACTGAATGAACCAGCGAATATGCTTATAATTTTTATGGTTTCTATCTGAGAAATTACAGGTTTAAATCGTGTGTTTTCCGGGAATAGGAAGAACCTTCCTCTCAAACTAGTTATAATTTGGTAAAATTACACGTTATAAACAAAACAATTATATTTTCTCTCTATCTGACTCCTCCAGAAATTTGAAACTCTTAGGTTTCCAGTAAGTTTATCAAATGAGCTAAGAAGGTTATCTCACTAACAGATACAAAAATCTCAAGGAATTTTTGAGACCTTAAAAAGAAAAGAGTTCACCTAGATTTGTTAGGCATAATCTGTGATAAGCCTTTGGTGTGAGTTTCCCAGCCCTGTTTTATATTAAAAGTTCAGTCTGAGATCCAATAAGTGTTTCAGCAAAATAAAAAGTCTATGATCAATTATGGTTATATAAATCATCAGACCAAAATTAGTGAAAACAGACCTATTTTGCAAGCAAAGTAGCCTTAATTTGGTTGTACTTGATAAAAAAAACTTTAGGGAGAAAAAGATATTTCAAAAAAATGTTAAATCCCAGTTTGTTAATGGAGGTCTGCATGTAGTAAGACTCATTTCTCAGATAGTTCTTTGCTGTTATGTGATATTAATGTGAAAGTTTGTTTCTGAAGCTTATCTCAGTAATCTATCTTTGGATGAAGATCAGATGCTTCATGACCTGCAGCCAGGACTGGAAAAAGACATAATTTAAGAGACTGTCTCCAACCTGGATGGAAGGACTTTTTATCAGGTACTCTTAACCAGCTCATGCACAATGAAACTGAAGAGAAATTAACTCTTAGATTAATTCCCACTTCCAAAGGCCCCTACACTGGATTGGTCTATACAGAAGACAGCCGACCTGATCTCACTTTAAAATGGTGCTCAAACAGGAGAAACTACACTACACCAGGATGAGAAGACAGCAACATCAGAGGTAGACAGCTTGCCCAAGATGCTGGATCTGCTTCGTATGATCATTTATAATGTTTTCTTGACTTCTTAGACCTTTGAATATAAATCAAATGCTTTTCTATCATAGACCTGATTCTATGCCAGTTTTAGAAATCAATCCAATTGTTGGGTTTGTGGCCAATTACCTGTATCTAGTTCTGGGTTACCTTGGTAAATTTCTCCACTACAAGACTCTAACTGGTTGGCCCTGAGGAAATTTACTTAAAAAAAATTATAGTCATATTCAGGTCACTGTGATACTACCAGATGAGATCTCCTCACTGGGCCAATTAATAATGCCTACTCTGACTCTGGCCATAAATTTGAGCCTTTTTCTATTACTCAAGCTCAATCAGAGAAACAAGAAAAGTTTCAGCAAAGGAATAAGAAATCTCCCACAATTATGAGATAAGATTTATATAGATAACACTAGGCTATGGTAATTTAGGTTTAAAGTCTCCTCTGTGTTGAAAACAATTAAATCATACTAAAGATAATCAGTCTAGTAACACTAGAAAACTGGGCCATGTGCCTTATAGATGGCTGTGCCAATGTATAATTTCCATGAAAGATAAAGATTCGTACAGGATAGACTAAGTCAGATGACCTGAGGTATACTGGGCTACATCTAATGGAAGCTCTTAAGTCTTACTTGTGACTTTACTAATACTGCTGGCTATGTTCTTTGTATTTCACCTGTTTTACAAAATTGCTATTTCTTACAGTGCCAAATGTGTGACTGAGGCCTGATAAAATAATATATAGTTCCCTATGAGATCGATGATGATGGCAGTGTAACTCTAGATATGAGAAAAAGCAACAAGAGGGAATGTTTTCCTGGACCAAGAGGCTAGTAAGACAGGTGGTCCAGAGAATTTTGGATACTATTTTATGGCCTAGTCCAGTAACAGCACATTGAGTGGCCTGTCAACAAAATCTTTGCCAAACCTGAGAATGGACATTCTCAGCACCATAGGATAAAATGGTCATGAAATGCCCCCCTCAAAATCATGGTCAAGTTTATGAGCAAAAAGGGGCTCTGCCAACTGTAGATTGACACTTGCCATCTACATCTACAGAGATTATATCATGGCCACTGCAACTGCTGACTTTCAACGGCCCTGAAAGGAGTTCAGGGTGAAGATCAAGAATGAGGCACTCCGTGCTCTGGGAAAAACTGGCAGAACAGGCCTTCAGATAGTTAGATCTTTTCAGGAGATTTTATGAGTCCCAATTCTTGCATCTTCTCATACCTAGAGAAACACTGACATCATTAATGGTGCCATCTGCTTTGGCTATTAAGGAAAAATTTTACAACTAAAAGCCAAAACAGAGTAGCTATGGTTCAGACATCCTGAGAAATAACCAGGTGTTATTATGGGTGTAATTTCAGAATAGACATTGTATTGCTAAACACTTGAGTTTTCTGAGTCGTGCCAGGCTTAGATGCCACCATTCTCAAAACAATGTCTGCTGGAAGCTAGTAACTTCTACCTTACTTTTTATAAAACTAGGCAACTGGCCACCTGGCTACAAGTCTCCCTGAAGTGCCAGGTCCAGACTGGGTTTCAGGCCTATTCTTCTAAAAGAAAGAGATTTATTTTGTCTATTAAAATTCCAGTTATCCCTCCTCTAGCTACTACTAACTGGGTATGTTACAACAAAATGGCAGACCAAGGGATTGAGATTTTAATCATACAAGGCTCAAATCTAGGACTTGTATTCCTGAGTTCCAAGGGGTGGATTCAAACAATTGCTAATCAGAGAAGGGAAGAAATACAAAAACAGAGGGGAAACAATCAAATGGTGGTACAGCCTTGAGACGGGTCCTGGTTCCTACTCAAAGAAATATGCATAACCATGTCTTTTGAGTTCTTCTACAGAACTGGAGCCCCCACCCAGGTGGAAGATGGTAACTTCAGACTAAACACAAGATTCCTAGAACACAGCTCTGTTGCTTGACCACCAGCCAATCACCGCAAATGTTGCCTCCTGTTTCTGGGTAGCAGTGATGACCATCCTGTTAGGTCTCCTGTTTGGCCCCTGTCTATTTTATCTCTGAGAGGCACCAACAGTTTCAAACTAAGTTGCTGTTATTACAAGAGTAAAAGCTGGTCTCAGATATACAACACCCCAACTTAGGTCAGGTATAGAGAGACTTCTGCTCTGCTAGGCAGGCCTACGCCCAGGCACAGCAGGAAGAAGTTACAGAAGAAAGAGACCTCCGCCCTAATTCCCAAAAAGCATCTTGAGTATGAAGTCTCTCAAGGGAGAGTTGTTAGGGAAAACACACTGCCTGTCCGTCCACATAATGTTACTCAGATCTCAATATTCGACTGCCCCCACAGATGATATAGAAGACCCATGATTGGGCCTTCCACAGAAACAACAAGACAGGGGGGAATGTGAGGCTGCGCCATGACAGGCAGCCTAGATTAGTAGGAGTAGGCCTGGTTTTCCAGGGTAACATGATTATCAGGCCACCTGGAGCCAGCCAATCAATATGCGCCCAGTAAGGAAAAGACAACCTATCAGGGGAAAGCTGAAAAGCCCGCGAACGCCCAAGTTTGAGAAAAGCCCACGAAGGTTTGAGCCAATAAGATTACTTTGCAAACATGTAACCAATCCGCTTAAGCCAGCTACCAACTGCTTATGCACACCTTATAAATTGGGTAACAGCTCGGGCTCAGCGCTTTCTGACCCTGCACCACTGCGTTGGTTGCGGCAGTAAGCCCTGACTCGAGCCAGCAATAAACTTCCCTTTTTTGCGAGTTGCATTGTCTTGGAAGCCTTCTCTCTTCCCACTCGGGGATTCAGACATCGGGCATAACAGGTATTAACTTTTTTCACATGCAACAAATGAAAAAGGCTGTAACTATGTATGGCCCACATTCGCCTTTTACTAGAGAGATTCTAAATGCTCTGGCGTCTAATATTGGAAACTTTATTCCCTATGATTGGCAAATTTTAATAAAAGCTCTCCTTAAACCAGGAGAGTATCTTCAATGGACAATGTGGTTTCAAGATATAGCCAGAGATCATGCTAACAGAAATGCTCGAGCTGGCGCTCCCCAAAACCAAATTACTTTTGAAATGTTAACTGGCACCGGACAATTTGATGCTATAGAAGCTCAAATACGATGCCCTCCTTTGTTGCATGATCAATTAAAAACAGTGGCCCTTGAAGCTTGGGATCAAATTACTCCTCAAGGGGAACCTACAAGTAGCTACACTAAAATATTGCAGGGACCTAATGAAAAGTATGCCGATTTCTTAGCTAGATTAGAAACCACTATTTCTTGTACAGTAATTGGAGAAGAAGCTAAAAGGCAACTAGAAAAATTACTTGCTTATGAAAATACAAATCAGGAATGTCAAAGGGCTATAGCCCCAATTCGTGATACAGAGACTATTTTTGATTATTAGAGGCTTGTCGCAATATAGAATCAGAAACTCAAAAGATACAAATGCTAGCTGGAACAATGGTTACTGCCTTAAGAACAGGAAAATAATAGATGTTTCACATGTGGAGATAAGTACCATTTGAAAAGAGGCTGCCCTAAGAAAACTTTAAAAAACCTCCAAAAATCTGCCCTTGCTGCCGTAGAAAAAATGCATTGGGCCAAAGAGTGTAAATCTAAATTTGATATTAAAGAAAAACCTATTCCGGGAAACTCCAAGCAAGAAACCTCCCAGGTCCCCTTCAACAAAAACCAGGAACAAATTCCATCTTTTCCCTCAAACCCTCAACATCCGGCAGCATTGCCGTCGATATATCAGCCCTAAACTCCTTTACCCTCAAAAAGTCCCCTCTAGAATACCTACTAGACTTTTTGGGCCCCTGCCCCCAAACCTTCAGTCTTTTATTGGCCAATCTAGTTTGACTTAACAGGCAAGAAGGACAGGGGTCTCCAAATGGAGAAAATAGGTTACAAGTGTCAGACATTTTTTAAGCAACAGGAAAAAACAAACTAGTGATATATATATATATATTTTTTTCTTCTCTATACAAATTTAAAAAGAGGTTTCTCTTAAAATACTGTGTTGCCATAAGGACACCTGGTTTCACTTGAACTTAACTTTTCTCAAACCTTGAACTAACCAATACATTTTTCTTATGGAAATGTTTGTCTTAAGCTATGTTAATGTGCTATACATTTACCCCAGACTCTGTCTTCAAGTTGGTTCTGCCTAAGACTCAAAACATACTTGACAAACCGGTATGTTTTACTCATGCAAATGTTCTCTTAAGCTATGTTAATGAAACTATTTGCTTGGAAACCTGCCTTTACACTAAATTTCATTCTGCTCTACAAAATAAATTATATGCTCTTATTCAAGTTATTTGCCTATATCCTTACCCCATTAATATAGTCTCTGATTCTAAATATTCAGTTTTTGTATTGAAAGATATAAAAACCTCCACCATAAACTCCTAGTTCTATTAAAACAGACACTGGCCCTGCCTGTATTTCTAGATACTTTAAACAATTTTTACAATCTTTTTCTATTAAACATATTACAGATATTCCTTATAATCCACAGACACGAGACATAGTTGAACGAATACATCACACACTAAAGTTACAAATAAAAAAATTAAAGAAGGGGGAATACACAGGAACACTATTGTCTTCCTTATCTAAAGCAGACTTTACTAGATTCCAACATAAGATATTTTCTAAACCCATAATTATTGTTAATACAGCTCTCTTTTAAATTTTTTAAACCTGCCACAGGGAAATATTTAACAAGGGCAGAAAGGCATTTCGAGGAATTGAAGGACACTTCTCTTCCCCTGCCCATTTGGTACCAAGATGGGTTAACGAAACAATGGAAATCTGAGAAATTAATCTTACGGGGAAAGGGATATGCTTGTATTTCCCGAGGTGGATCCAACAAACTTTTTCCTCGGAAAATTCGACCCAAGGGGGCCCCCGACATTCAAAATGGAAACAACAAGAACCCTGGGAGGAAGAAATTCCAATACAGGCCACGGCTGCTCTAAAGATCTCCAGAAAGATCAACCCTATGATCTCCCCACTTGGGGACAAATAAAAACCCTCACTAATCAAGTTAAGAATCTGATTTCTCAACAGGGAATGCCTCAGAGTCCAGAAACCTTATCGCTAGGCTCCGTTGGCCTGCGACCCCCAGCTCAAGCCGGATTAACTAATTTACTTACCCAACCCCCTTTTATTTCAGGTCATAATGTGGATGGAGGAAAGACCCACGGTATCAACCAATGACTCCACCCATATGACCCCTCCCTGGAACCCTCACACCCTGGGGAGGAAGGAAAACTAATTAACATTTCTTTAGGTTATGAAGTCCTTCCTTTGTGTATGGGCCCAGCAAAATTATGCATAAACGTCGGCCTACAAACTTGGGCTTTCATCCTGCCTCCAAAAGAAGACTTTCAGACATTGCTGCCCTTTTTCTGTCTGGGAACCATGTTTACTACTGAAACTTTAGGGAAAGAGTTAAGGAAAGAACAAAAAACATTATGTAAAAGGTTACTAATGCAACATTGAAACATTACAATGACAAAGGACTTCTTGGCTGACATCCTCCTCCTCCTCCTCGAATCATCCTCAATAAACAAATTGGGCCTGAACTAGAGACATATAAAACATACGGAAACTTGCTGCCAGCACCAAAGAACTTGGGATTCGGACCAGAGATTTCACAGAGACCAGTCGTGGTCATAGTAACTATTTCTTTCACTATAGCCAGTCATATTATACAGGCCTGTGTCCCACTTCCTTTTGTTATAGCCATAAGGAATTTACAACTTGATCTGTAACTTGTATTAATTGCCAATTTTGTGATACTCCTGTTTAATTCAATCATAGTATCTACTATTGGGAACAAATCAAATGTCATTTACATGATAATGACTCTCTGAATGTACAATTACTGCAAAAGAAAATCTTTGAAATTTTTTCTAAACGTCTGCCCTCTTCCACTAACTTGAAAACTTCAGCTGAACAAATTATCCAGGCTAGACCCACAAGGATGGTTTCAAAGTATTACCCACAGCATCTAAAACTGTAACTTTGGTGATTGTCTTGATAATTGTATTTGTTGTTTATCATTGCCTTTCTATAAGGTTGGTTAATACTAACAAAACTCATTTGGTCAAGACCTTATTTTTTTACAAATATAATAAAATAGGGGGAATTGTCAGGAAGCATTGAACAAGAGGCTTCCTGTGTGCTGTTTTGGATCTGTCAGGAACCCTCTGGCCCTTATTGATTCCTGAATATTCAGGAATTAAGAGGAGAGGCATGCCTTTCCCGGGGCTGAGGAATCCAGGCATTTCTCATTACAGTGATAAGTACCCTCTCCCTTATTATGAGCCAAATGGTAAAAGGTGATTGTTTGCAACTCCCTCTCTTTGATAGGGATCGTCTTAGGTTTTGTAAGTCTGGAATTTTAATCTTTATCTTTGCTGAGAATTACTACAGTATATATGCCCATGCCATGTTGATTAAAACACCTTTGCTCCATCAGAGCGTTGGTCCCCGTGTCTTTCTTTCCTTCTTTCTTTCTATTCCTTCTCTCTCTCTGTCTCTCCCTCTATCTCTGGCTAATTCCTTGGAGCGCGGAGGCCCACTGAGCTCACTTTCTTGCCCGGGCTTCTTTTTTTTTTTTTTTAATTTGAAAGACTTTATTATCACCTGAAGCCAATAGTCCCTAAGATATTCTACAGTTTAGTTTCAGTTCAGTCGCTCAGTCTTGTCCGACTGTTTGTGACCCCATGAATCGCAGCACGCCAGGCCTCCCTGTCCATCACCAACTCCTGGAGTTTACTCAAACTCATGTCCATCGAGTCGGTGATGCCATCCAACCATCTCGTCCTCTGTCATCCCCTTCTCCTCCTGTCCCCTATCCCTCCCAGCATCAGGGTCTTTTCCAATGAGTCAACTCTTCGCATGAGGTAGAAAAAGTATTGGAGTTTCAGCTTCAACATTGCCCGGGCTTCTAAGACCCTCTCGAGAAGGCGCACTGTGCCTTCACCCACCCGAGAGGGCGCCTGGTGCCTTCGTGCAGCGGCGTGAGCCCTAAGAACCGGGTTCTATTGGCTTTCTGCGTAAACGAGGGGATATCAGCCTCTTTCTCTCTCTTACTCTCGGAACCACCAGGTTCCAGTCCATTAAAGGACCAACAAGCGGATGATACCACTCTAATGGCAGAAGGTGAAGAGGAACTAGAGTGTCTGGATACGGGTGAAGGAGGAGAGTGAAAGAGCTGGCTTAAAACTAAATATTAAAAAAGCTAAGATCATGGCATCCAGTCCCATTACTGCATGGCAAATAGAAGGGGGGATAGTGGAAGTAGTGATGGATTTTTTCTTCTTGGGCTCTAAAATCACCGTGGATGATAACTGCAGCCAAGAAATCAGAAGACAATTGTTTCTTTGCAGGAAAGCAAAGACAAACCTAGACAGTGTGTTGAAAAGCAGAGACATTACTCTGCCGACAAAACTCCATAAAGTCAAGGCTAAGGTCTTCCCAGTTGTAAGTACTGGACCATAAAAAAGGCAGAATGCCAGAGAATTAATGCCTTTGAACTGTGGTGTTAAAGAAAACTTCTGAAAGTCCCCTGGACAACAAGGAGATCAAGCCAGTCAATCTTAAGGGAAATCAACCCTGAATACTCATTGGAAGGACTGTTGCTAAAGCTGAAGCTCCAGTATTTTGGTCACTTGATATGAACAGCCAACTCACTGGAAGAGTCCCTGATGCTGGGAAAGATCAAGGGCAGAAAGAGAAGAGGACATCGAGAGGTGAGATGGCTGGAAGGTATCACCAATGCAATGGACATGAATTCAGGCAAACTTTGGGAGATGGTAAGGGACAAGTAGACCTGGCGTGTTGCAGTCCATGAGTCACAAAGAGTCAGTCATGATAATGCAACTGAACACCACCACCACAAAGATGATTCAGCATCCACAAACCAGTGTAATGCATCTCATTAACAAAACAAAGAATAAAAATTACACAATCACCTCAATAGATGCAGAAAAAACACTTGACAAAATCCAACATCCATCCATGACAAAAAAAAAAAACCTTGACAAAGTTGATATAGAGGGAACATACTTCAACATACTGAGGCTTCCCAGGTGGCTTAGTGGTAGAATCTACCTGCCAATGCAGGAGGCTGAGGAGATGCAGGTTAGATCCCTGGGTTGGAAGATTCCTTGGGGAAGGAAATGGCAACCCACTCCAGTATTCTTGCCTGGAAAATTCCATGGACAGAAGAGTTTAGTGGGCTACAGTCCATGGGGTTGCAAAGAGTTGGACACTGCTGAGCAACTGAGCACTTCAACATATCAAACGTCATTTGTGACAAATACAGCTAGCATTCTACTCAACAGTAAAAAGTTTAAAGATTTTCCTCTGACATTAGAAACAAGACAGGCACTGCAATGTAAATCAACTATATTTCAATATATTTCTTTTTTAAAAAAGAAACAAGGATGTAAACTCTTTCAACACAGTACTGGAAGTCCTAGCAAAAGCAATAAGACTAGTAAAAGAAAAGGAATTCAAATTGGAAGGAAAGAAGTAAAACTGTCACTATTTTCAAATGATATGACACTATATAGAAAACCCTATACACTTTACCAAAAAACTATTAGCATTGATAAATGAATTCAATAAAGTTGCAGGATATAAGAAAAATATATAGAAATCTGTTGCATTTCTATAGACTAATAATAAATGATCAGAAAGAGAATCAAAAAAACAATTTCATTAACAATCATATCGAAAAGAATCAAAGACCTAGAAATAAATTTAACCATGGAGGTGAATGACTTGTAATTTAAAAGCTATATGACACTGAAGAAAGAAATTAAAGATGATATAAATAAATGGAATGATATTACGTGTTCACGAGTAGAAGAGTTACTATGGTTAAAATGCCCACACTACCCAAATAATTACACAGATTTAATGAAATCTCTACCAAAACACCTATTACATTTTTCACAAAACTAGAACAAATGATTCTAAACTCTGTATGGATCCCAAATAGTCAAAGACCCCAAAAGACCCCAAATAGCCAAAGCAATCTGAGAAAAAAAACAAAGGTGAAAGTATCATGCTTCCTGACTTTAGATGACACTACAAAGCTACAGTTACCAAGGTAGCGTACTGGTATAGAAACAGACATAACGGGCAATGTGATAGGCATGAATGCATATCCATGTAGCCAATTAATCTACAACAAAAGAAGCAAGAGTATACCACAGGAAAAAGACAGTTTCTCAATAAATAATGTTGGGGAGATTGGACAGCTACACGTAAAAGAAGGAAGTTAGAACATTTTTTTCACACCATATAAAAAAATAAGTTCAAAATGTATTAAAGACCAAAACATAAACTCCCGAAACCATAAAACTCGTAGAAGAAAATATAGGCAGTATGGTCTTTGACACTGGTCTCAGCAATATTTTCTTTGGATTTGTCTCCTCAGGCATGGAATACACATGTGAAAACAAACAAACTGGATCTAATCAAACTTAAGAGTTTTTGCACAGTGAAGGAACCCATTAACAAAATGGAAAGGCAACCAAATGAATGGGAGAAGATATCTGCAAATGATATAACTCATAAAGGGTTAATATCTAAAACAGATTAAGAACTCGTACAACTAAACATCAGAAAGAACAAACAACCCAATTCAAAAAATAAGCAGAGGACCTAAGCAGGCATGTTTCCAAAGACATACAGACAGATAACAGGCACGTGAAAAAACTTCAACATCCCTAGTCATTGGGGAAATGCAGATCAAAACCATAATGAGATATCACCTCACACTTGTCAGCGTGACTATCATCACAAAGACGAGAAATAGTAAGTGTTGATAAGGACTAGAAGAAAAGAAAATCCTCATGTACTGCTGGTGGCAATGTAAATTGGTACAGCCACGACTGAAAACAGAATGCAGGTTCCTCAAAAAAAAAAAAATAGTGCTCCCATAGGATCCAGGAATTCCACTTCTGGGCATTTAAATGAAGAAAAGAAAAGAATACTTCAAAAAGATACATGCATCCCAAAGTTTACAGCAGCATTACTTAAAACAGCCAAAATATGGAAACAATAAAAGTATCCATCAACAGATAAAGAAAGAAGATGTAGTGTACACACACACACACTAGTGTCACTCAGCCGTAAAAACGAATGAAATCCTGCCACTTGTGACAACAGTTCATCAGTTTCTTAAAATAGCTATACCTACACTCACCATAAAACCAAAGCAACCCCTAGTACTAACAAGAGAAATAAAAATGTACTTTCACATAATGATTTGTGTACTAATTTTCATAGAAACTTCATTAAAGCACAAAACTGCAAACACTTAAAATTTCCATCAACTAGGGCATCCAAACAATAAACAACTGTGAAATCTGTACAATTAGTAATACTCAGTAATAAAAAGGAATGAACTACTGACATGTGCAACAATATGAATCAGTCTCAAAAACATTGCGCTGAACATAAAAAGCCAGATATAAAAGAATATATATAATAACTTATATAGGATCCTCTCAGTTCAGTTCAGTTGCTCAGTCGTGTCCGACTCTTTGCGACCCCATGAATCACAGCACGGCAGGCCTCCCTGTCCATCACCAACTCCCGGAGTTTACTCAAACTCATGCCCATCGAGTCGGTGATGCCAGCCAGCCATCTCATCCTCTGTCGTCCCCTTCTCCTCCTGCCCCCAATCCCTCCCAGCATCAGGGTTTCTTCCAACGAGTCAACTCTTCGCATGAGGTGGCCAAAGTATTGGAGTTTCAGCTTCAGCATCAGTCCTTCCAATGAACACCCAGGACTAATCTCCTTTAGGATGGACTGCTTGGATCTCCTTGCAGTCCAAGGGACTCTCAAGAGTCTTCTCCAACACCACAGTTCAAAAGCATCAATTTTCTTCGGCACTCAGCTTTCTTTATAGTCCAATTCTTATATCCATACATGACCACTGGAAAAACCATAGCCTTGACCAGATGGTCCTTTGTTGGCAAAGTAATGTCTCTGCTTTTTAATATGCTATCTAGGTTGGTCATAACTTTCCTTCCAAGGAGTAAGCGTCTTTTAATTTCATGGCTGCAGTCACCATCTGCAGTGATTTTGGAGCCCAAAAAAATAAAGTCTGACACTGTTTCCACTGTTTCCCCATCTATTTCCCATGAGGTGATGGGACCAGATGCCATGATCTTAGTTTTCTGAATGCTGCACTTGAAGCCAACTTTTTCACTCTCCTCTTTCACTTTCATCAAGAAGCTTTTCAGTTCCTCTTCACTCTCTGTCATAAGGGCAGTGTCATCTGCATATCTGAAGTTATTGATATTTCTCCCAGCAATCTTGATTCCAGCTTGTGCTTCTTCCAGCCCAGCATTTCTCATGATGTACTCTGCATATAAGTTAAATAAGCAGGGTGACAATATACAGCCTTGACATACTCCTTTTCCTATTTGGAACCAGTCTGTTGGTCCATGTCCTCTAAAGAAGACCAAATGTACATCTTGACAATGGTGGCAGGTACATGAGTATGTACACATTTGTCAAAGCTCACTGAAATCTGCATTTCATTATATGCAAATTATCTCCTAATAAAACTGATTTTAAAAAATAGTAAAGAAAAATATCCTTAAAGAAAAGTGATCAAGAAACATGTGCAGGGGAGAAACATGAATTGGAAGACTGGGACTGACACATAAACACTACCAATCATAAAAGATATAACTAGTAAGGACCTACGGTATGACACAAGGAACTCTACTCAAAACTCTTTTTAAAGACTATTAAAGAGTGGATATATGTATATGTACAACTGATTCACTTTGTTGTACACCTGAAACTAACACAACACTGTAAATCATGCCCCAATTAAAAAAAAAAAAAAAGAAATGTTAAAATTCTAAAATTTTTAGTTGGTAAGTTCCTTGAGCATGTACTATCTTAGTCCTCTTTGTATGCTCAGATCACAGTACAATGCCTAAAATATAACAGGGACTTAATGAATCCTTTTTGAATGAAAGAATGTCTATTCTATATTAGACTTTATCAATTTTTCAATGTACTTATTATCAATTACAATCTCTAGCCCCTTATTTTTTAAGTATTTCCTTCAAACTCCTGAAGACTGCCAAAAATGTGCACTGACAATAGTCTGCTCATTCTTACTCTCTATATTCTTAGAAAAAATTCATTTAAAAAACTGACTTTTTAACAATTGACTTGTATTAGCCAAGGTCCATTATAACAAATTTAAATGAACCATATAAACTTATTTTTTAAGGAACCTTGGGAAAATGACAGGAAGTGACTCACAAAATTATAAGCAGTGTAACTTTCCCTAAATACTTCACCTAAATTTAACTTTTGAAGAACAGAATTAATTTTGTAAACATCAGTACCTGTATACATTAACCCCTTTCATTAAGAGCTGAGGCACTGACAGGTACACAGATGAGCATAACTAATTAATTCTTAAAAAGGTTCTTAGTGAACACAAATGGAAATTGACAAATATAGCTGCCTTTACTTCATTATTAGATCTGAAATTTCTTCTGACTTTTCAAGGTTCTATCTCTGAGGTAAATAAATATTTCTTTTGTTGTTGTTATTGTTTAGTTGCTCAGTCGTGTCTGACTCTGCAATCCCATGGACTGCAGCCCGCCAGGCTCCTCTGTCCATGGAATTTCCCAGGCAAGAATGCTGGAGTGGGTTGCCATTTCCTTCTCCAGGGGATTTTCCTGACCCAGGGATCGAACCCAGATCTCCTACATTGGTAGGTGGATTCTTTACTGCTGAGCTACCAGGGAATTTCTACATTGGTATAAAGAAAAGAAAATTATATCAAAGTAAAATGATGGCAATCAACCTATCAGTATTTATTAAGTCATGACTAGACACAATGTTGACAATACAAAAGGAGTAAAGAAATTTATTTATACGGCAGGGACTGTGTTTTACCTTACACTTATTATCTCATATTTCTATTTCATTGTTCATATTCTGTTATTTCATTTAATCAGATAAAATGATCATGATATTTAATCACATAAGATTGACTACAATACTAAGAAACCATCTGCTATAAATTCCAGAGATGTTTTCCATGCAATCCTATGAGAATAAACACTGGAGTCATATATCTAGGTAGGTTAAACAAGTTTTACAATGTACACCTTATTTTTACCAGGTAACAAGCATTTGTACTGTGCTTATTATGCCCAGGCACTGTTTCAAGGGTTCTGTTATTTTACAAATAAGGGAACTGAAATAAGAGACGCTAACTGTTATGTAACTTGTCCAAGGTCACATGGGAAGCACCAAGGCAAGGCTTTCCATCCAGGCAGTCTGGCTTCAGAGCTCAACTCACTGAGCTCCCACCGTTACTGAACCAAATCAGTACTATTTTTATAGGGCAACTGGCTTCCATGGTGGCTCAGAGGGTAAAGAAGCTGCCTGCGGTGCAGAAGACCAGGTTTGAACCCCAGGGTGGGGAGATCCCCTGGAGATGGGAATGGCTACCCACTCCAGTATTCCTGCCTGGTGAACCCCACAGAGGAGCCTGCCGGGCTACAGTCCATGGAGTCACAGAGAGTCAGACACAACTGAGCGACTAACACTTTCACACTTTCATCTCTCTTACATGTTAGCCTAGTACGGTTTAAAGCACGATATTACTAGTCTTCCAAAGGGTTACCAAAAAAGCAAAACAAAACAACAAAAAAAATTGGAAGTATAAGTTACTTTTAAACAAAAACAATATACTAACTTATATAGAAAAAAGCAAGGTTTAGAAAAAAATTCCAGTTGATTCTGATATGTGACCCCCAAACCAACCTCTTAGATTTGAGAACTATTAACATAAAGCAGGGCTTCCCAAGTGGCTGAGCTGTAAAGAATCTGCCTGCAACACAGGAGCCACAGGAGACTAGGGTTCGATCCCTGGACGAATCGGGCAGATCCCCTGAAAGGGGGCATGGCAGCCCACTCTAATACTCTTGTCTGGAGAATCCCATCAACAGAGGAGTCTGGGGGGGGCTACAGTTCATAGCCTCGCAAAGAGTCGGACATGACTGAGGTGACTTAGCAAGCACTCGTGCAACATAAAGCAAGCACATATGTTTCTTTAAATATTTAAAAGTGAAAGCATATTCTCACGCCAACAAAAAAGACAAAGATCAGTTACAGCAGTTGATAACGGTGGGAAGAGCATAAAAGGCTGGGTTGAGAATGTATAGTATTGTTTCCTTTTCTGAAAATTAGATATGGCAAACAAAGAAAGCTAGGATTAACACAGAAGCCTCAATTATAAATGAGACTGCCAACTATTTCAACCGTAATCACACAGTCTTAGAAATATATGATATTCATGATATTTACTTTCAATTTAATTTTACAGGTAAAATAAGACAATCTATTAAGTTTATAAAATCTACAGTCACTTAATTTTGGGAAAAAAACACAAATACATGTGATAAAACAAGTTTTAATGAATGTATTTCAGGATGAATTGTTAAACAGAAAGCAATTTCATTCGAGGACTTTAAAGGCTTAAAGTAGCTGCGTGTCAGGTTATCTCCTTGGGGGAAAAATAGCCTGAAAATTAGGAACACAGTAAAATTAGGATTTTAAAAGCCTAACTAGACAGTTTTTTTTATGTCTCAAGTTTATCATGTGGGCAAAGGAGGAAGTGAATGAAGAGAAGTAACTAACAGTAAATTTCACTTAATGCTGTCAGAAAAGAATGTTGACAAAATATTTTGTAAATAAAATCTTTT
Organism: Dama dama; assembly: GCF_033118175.1. Classification (NCBI taxonomy): domain Eukaryota; kingdom Metazoa; phylum Chordata; class Mammalia; order Artiodactyla; family Cervidae; genus Dama; species Dama dama. The sequence continues at coordinate 23,439,181 of NC_083705.1, forward strand.
GTTCAAGCAGCAGGGGGAGCTAATGCATTATTATTTCGTTTTTTCTTTAATTGTAGATATGTTTTCAGTGGCTATGTACAAAGAACTTAATTTTAAAATTATAAATTGTATGCATTATCTTATCATTTAATGATTATTAAAAGTTTTAATTGAGCAGAACAGGTTAAACGTAAAAAGTTGGCATAATTTAATATTATAGGCTATTTTGTTTCAATTTTTTAATTTGTATCCAAATTAAGGAAAAAGGGCAGAAAAAATAAAACAGAACCAGGAATGAAGGTAGTTTACAAAAACCATGTTTCAAGGTCTCATATACTTTCTAGAGCTACAACACAATCTTGGCTCTGAAACTTTTTAGGGCCAAAGCAGACGGGAGAACTAATATGCAGTGTTGTTATGCTAATTTGAAAATAAATATTTTTATTTATACATTTAGTAGTATCATACTGATGTCGACTTTTCTATCAAAATCAAGAATTAATCAGACTCTGAATCTCCTCTATCTCCTAGAGCAGACAAATCCTTCAGCATACTTTAATAATACACTGCATCATCAATTTACATTTGAATATTTTTTGGAATCCTTTTGATTGATTTGGGTATGTTTGTATCTTCTTCTATCATTGTGTTTCTAACTGCTGATGAATAATTTCTTGGCAGTTGAATTAACATAATAATATCACATGCTATTTTTGAAAGATGTTTAACACTTTAACACATTTGCAACATTAGTAGTAACATTCCCCTAGCCAATACATTAAAAGTGAGCCAACTATATTATTTAAGTACTGCAGCTACAAACACTATAGGAAGAAGATCAGATAATAAAAAGCTGGACTGCCTGGTTTTCCTACATGCACTGTGAGAAGGTACTTCAAGAGTAAAATTTTTTTTTTTTTTACTCAAAAGGTCTGAATGAATAAGAACTCAAAAACCTTAAAGGAAGACAATCATCTGCATATATTCTTGCTAACTTTCTAATTTCACTCTTTCATAATTGCCAAAATGATTTTTAAAAATTCAATGGTCATGTCACTCCTTTTCACTGACTTTCCAGCTTTTTCAGGAAAATGATCAAAGTCCTTGATTTGTCTTAAAAAACCATAAATGATCTAATCAACACCCTTCTTTCTAGCCTCAAATCTGGTCAAATTCCCTCTTGATCTCTGCACTTCAATCATAGAAATCTTCTAGTTTCATGGAGATACATCACATTCTTTCAACCACAGGGCCTTTGAATATGCTGGTCCCAAAGCTTGGAATGTCCTCTGTCTTGCACTGCCTAGGTTACTCATCTACCGTATCTCCACCGAAGTTACTTCCTCAGGAAAGCCTTTGCCTTACAACAATCCTCTGTGCACGTTCTACCTTCATGGCCCCATATATGTTTCCTTTTTTCCCACTTATGAAGCTAATAATTTAATATTTATGATTGAACACTATCCTGAAAGCTTCAAAAGGACAGAACATTTCTCTTTTGATCTTTGTTGAATTTCCTGTGCCTGTTACAGGGCCTGTCATGTCATAGTTGATTTGAACTGGCATAACAAAATACCACAGACTGGGTGGCTTAGACAACAGACATTTATTCCTCACAATTCTGGAAGCTAGAAGCTGAAGATCAAAGCTCCAGCATGCTTTGGTACTGGTAAGAACTCTCCTTTTAGTCTGCAGATAGCAGCCTTCTTTCTGTGTCATCACATGGAAAGAGAAAGAAATCTCTTTCTCTCTCTTCTCCTTCTTATAAGTCACAGTCTTACTGGATTAAGGCCCCAACCTTATGACCTCATTTAACCTTAATAACCTCCTAAAGACCTGACTTCAGATACAGTCACTTTAGAACTCACAACTACAAAGAATACTGACCAATGACCTCCTCTTTGCTAAAACCAAAGCATGCTTTAAATTCTCATTCAGAGTCTCTACATTTGGCCATACAGTTTGTACAACATTTTTGTACAAATATGGGGGCACCTTTCACAGACTAGCACCTTCTAGAATTATGTAGTATACAACTTGCACATTAAGCAGCATCTGGTCTTCTACATCTCCCTACAGCATTCAATACTACTAACCAATACTTCCTTCTGGAAGATGTTCATTGCTTGACTTTCATTAACAGTGCATCTTGATTTTCACTCTTGTATTTCTCACTACTCTTTTTTTCCCTATTTTGTAATTTTTTTTTTTCTGTCTATCCCTTAAATGTTCCTAGGCCCCTTCCTTTCTCTTCCCATTCACACTCTGCAGAGTGATCTCATCTACTTTCACTCACCCTTTAAATGCTGATGACTCTCAAAACCACATTTTTAGTTCAGATCTCTGTTCTGAATCCCATATCCATAGAACCAGCAGGCTCCTAGATCTATTTAAATGTCTTTTAGGTCACAGAAACTTGTCCAAAACTGTGTCAAAGCTAAGAAACTAAAACTAAGGACACCATCTCTGCCTGGAACCCCCATCCCATCAGACTTCACAAATGGAGATCAACTTTGTTATTTTCTGTTTTTAGGGTTTTCATTGTTATTTTGCTTTCTATTTTGGTTCCTGCCCACATTTCAGGTATCTCAAGCCTGAAGGTAGAGAAGAAGTTCCCTTTTGTACCTGTGGACATTGTAGACTGTCTCAGAATTCCATTCTCAGTTCCCAGTCACCTGCCTTATTACATACCAGTGGCTGGAAAACTAAAGCTCAAATGTCCCAGATTCTCTTACAGTTCAAATTCCACACGTGACCCAGCTTCCACCAATCTGATACATGGCTCAATATCATGAAAAAAGAAGTCATGAGAATATTTCTATTTCTTTTAGCAAGGTTAACTCTGAAGGTATTTGGTTGGTCTGCAGGCTAGTTCCTAGTTCTGTGGGCACTGAGAGCCAGGTGTGAGGCTTCCATTTTCTGGCACTGGTCAGGGCTAAACAACTGTGGTCCTAAAACCAATAGTTCCTCAGTGAATGCTATTTCCTCAGTATCCTGATCCTCTATGTCCTTCTGAGGGCCATTTCATACCTGCATGGGGTGTGGAAGACAGGAGACAAAGTCCAAGCTTTGCTCAGCATTGGGAGACTCTAAGGGGGAACTCCTACAAAAAACTGGGTTATAACATCAGCATAAGGGTGAATGAGAAATAAACCTGTTGTTCAGAAAAACAAAAGAAAAAGCTTGCCTTAACCTGTTGTTCAGAAAAACGAAAGAAAAAGCTTGCCTATCTCAAGTCTGGTGTTCAGTAGGAGGAAAGGGCAAAAAAAACCAAAAAACAAAAAAGTTTCCCACAGGGTACTAAAGAATTTTTCAAGAAAAAAAGTATAGAACATAAAGGAGATGACTAATAAATCCATCTACCTTATACCAAAAATCCTGTTCATCAAACAATACCACAAAGAGTGCAATAAAAGTTACATAAACTAGCAAAAGATATCTCCAATAAAATAATAAAATAATTAGTATTCAGAATATGTAAAGAGCTCCCCAAAATCAAAACTGCACAACAGAAAAATAGAAAATGGAAAAAAAAAAGACATTTCACAGGAAACACAAAGAGACTTAAACAAGGAGAAGATGTTAAATGTTGGAAAAGATGTGGAATCACAGCAATGTTTAACCATGACTCACAGACTGACACTTGAAAACAACTGAGCCTCGCCCAGTAAAGGGGAAGTGTACTCCGCTTCCAGTGATACACCCCTGGCCGTGCTTCCCAAGCTACGGACAAGAAAATTCACAGCAGCATAGCCTGTCAGAGCACAACAACTGATATAACTCAATGGTAGAATGCATTACAAATTGTGATATATTAATACACTAGAACACTATATAAAAGGGAAAAATGAGCTATACTACTGTGATACAGAGATACAATACTGTGATGTAATGGTGATATTACTAAAAGCAGCAATTTCCAGCAGAATGCCTACCTACGTTGTGATTTCACCTACAGAATGTAGACAAAACGCTTTCAGAAACAAGCAAAACACTTATTTTATACATAGACATATTTTAAATTATATTGTTAATAGGTAATAAATTAAGATAATTGGATAGGTGATAAGTTTAACATTCCTTCAGCATGAAGTAAAAATATGAGTGCTTAGTCATGTTGTTGGACTCTTTGTGACCCCATGGACCATAGCCTGCCAGGCTCCTCTGTCCATGGAATTCTCCAGGCAAGAATACTGGTTTGGCAGCCACTCCCTTCTCCAGGGGATCTTCCTGACCCAGGGATCCAATCAGGTCTCCCCCACGACTGGCAGATTCTTCACCATGTGAGGCACCAGGGAAGCCCCTCCTCCAGACCAGCATCTTATAAATTACTTTAGACTGCAGTATTTCATTTTATTGTTTCCTTTAATTAAAGCAGATCCTTCTATGTTCCTCTTTAATATTTATTAAATATTTATCAATTTATTATTATTATTAATTCATTATTTATTATTATATTAATATAATAATAATATATTATACAGAATATTGATTATATTAATATTATTATTATTAATTTATTATTAAAATTTATTAATCAAATATATGTTTCTAAATGCACAAGACATTTGTATAGTTTAAAGAAGTCTTTAAAGAGATGCGAACACCAATACATACACCCACTACCCAGTTTAATGAGTACATTACCACTACTTTAAAAACCCGCTCAGGATCCCCCTCTAATTACACATTCCTCCCTCTCCCTGGAGTTAACAGTGATATTGAATTATTCCTGAGACAGGCTTTTAATAGGTTTAAAATATGTATGTTTTATGTGCATATAATATAAAACCTCCTAGAGAATCAGAAAGATTTTTCAATTCTGTATCACTCTCTTCCACAACCTATCCCGCTATATCCTAGTGCAGTGTTTGAATTTCTCTTGCTCATGATACCCTGAGGGAGGAGCAAAGGCATGAAAGAGAGTGTGGGGGTCAGAACTCTCACTGTCAGATTCAATTTTAACTGCACTGCTTAGTAACAGTATAATCAGGCTCAATTTATTTAATCATCTGTGGTTCAGTTTCCTTATCTATAAAAAAGGAGATGATAGCATATTTCCTTCAAGATAATCTATCTTTATACTATAAGGAATGAATAATATAAAACATTTAAAACAATGTTTAACCAATAAGCAGAAGATTAAGAAGAGGTGGCAAGAATACACAGAAGAACTATAAAAAAAGATCCTCATGACCTAGACAACCACAATGGTATGATCCCTCACCTAGAGCCAGACATCCTGGAATGCAAAGTCAAGTGGGTTTTAGGAACCATCACTACAAACAAAGCTAGTGGAGGTGATGGAATTCCAGTTGAGCTATTTCAAATCCTAAAAAGATGATGCTGTGAAAGTACTACACTCAATATGCCAGCATTTGGAAAACTCAGCAGTGGCCACAGGACTGCAAAAGGTCAGTTTTCATTCCAATCCCAAAGAATGCTCAAACTACCACACAATTGCACTCATCTCACACGCTAAGAAAGTAATGCTCAAAACTCTCCAAGCCAGGCTTCAAAAGAACATGAACCATGAACTTTCAGATGTTCAAGCTAGATTTAGAAAAAGCAGAGGAACCAGAGATCAAATTGCCAACATCCACTGGATCATCAAAAAAGCAAGAGAGTTCCAGAAAAATATCTGCTTCTGCTTTATTGACTACACCAAAGTCTTTGACTGTGTGGATCACAACAAACTGTAAGTTTGTTCTTCAAGAGATGAGAATACCAGACCACCTGACCTGCCTCCTGAGAAATCTGTATGCAGATCAAGAAGCAACAGTTAGAACCAGACATGCAAAAATGGACTGGTTCCAAATTGGGAAAGGAGTACATCAAGGCTATATATTGTCATCTGCTTATTTAACCTATATGCAGAGTACCTCATGCAAAATGCCAGGCTGGATGAACCACAAGCTGGAATCAAGTTTACCGGGAGAAATATCAATAACCTCAGATATGCAGATGACACCACCCTTACGGCAGAAAGTGAAGAAGAACTAAAGAGCCTCTTGATGAAAGTGAAAAGAAGAGAGTGAAAAAGCTGGCTTAAAGCTCAACATTCAGAAAACAAAGATCAGGGCATCTGATCCCATCACTTCATGGCAAATAGATGGGGAAACAATGGAAACAGTGAGAGACTTTATTTTGGGGGGCTCCAAAATCACTGCAGATGGTGACTGCAGCCACGAAATTAAGACATTTGCTCCTTAGAAGAAAAGTTATGACCAACCTAGATGGCATATTAAAAAGCAGAGACATTACTTAGCTGACAAAGGTCCATCTAGTCAAAGCTATGGTTTTTCCAGTAGTCATCTATGGATGACAGCTGGACTATAAAGAAAGCTGAGCACCAAATAATTGATGGTTTTGAACTGTGGTGTTGGAGAAGACTCTTGAGAGTCCCTTGGACTGCAAGGAGATCCAACCAGTCAATCGTAAAGGAAATCAGTCCTGAATATTCACTGGAAGGACTGATGCTGAAGCTGAAACTCCAGTACTTTGGCCACCTGATGTGAAGAGCTGACTCATTTGAAAAGATCCTGATGCTGGGAAAGATTGAAGGCAGGAGGAGAAGGTGACCACAGAAGATGAGATGGTTGGATGGCATCATCAACTGGATGGACATGAGTTTGAGCAAGCTCTGGGAGTTGGTGATGGACAGGGAGGCCTGATGTGCTGCAGTCCATGGGGTCGCAAAGAGTCGGACATGACTGAGCAACTGAACTGAACTAAGTAATAAGCATCAAAAAATGTACTGGACATCATTATCACTAGGGAAAAGCAAATTAAGCACATAATGATATACCACTATATCTACTATATTGAGCAACTAGAATTCTCATCATTGCTGTTGGAAATGAACATTTTTTTGGGAAAACTACAAGCAGTTTCTAAAATCCTTAAAATACACCTACTGTATAATTCCTATATATATACATCAAAAAGAAGTAACAAAACACAAACACAGAGTCTTTTATAAGAATACTGATAGCAGCTTTATTCATAACCCCAAAATGAAAATTATATCTATCAGCATACAAACTTGATAAACTGTGGTATATTCATTAATGGCATACTACTCAGGAAAAATGAAGCAAACTACTACATACAAAACATAAATGAACCTCTAAAACATATGTTGAGCAAAATAAGTCAGGTACAAAAGAGTATATGATTTCATTTGAATGAAGATTAGGAACAGGCAAAACTAGTCGACAGTGATAGATATTAATACAGTGGTTTCCATGTGAGGGGGTGAATATTGCCTGAAAACAGATGAGAGATTTCTGGGGTGATGAAAACATCATATATCTTGATCTGATTCATAGCAGGGCTGAAAAAATTTATCTATAAAAATTTTTTTTATAAAAAGCTATACTATACCCAATAAATACTCACCATGAAAAGTTTTATTCCCCTAATTAAAATGTTTTCAGTTTTTTAAAAGTATCGGACATGCAGTAAGCATGTAACCAAAGTCTTTCACTATTACCACTTCAAGTTGGCTAATCTGTTTAGAGTGGATAGGAAATAATCATGATCAAATGAGGCAAAAAAAAAAAAAAAACAGTCACTCAAAGAAGGGGAAAACAATGATAGGTAATTATAACCACTCTCTGCTAAACTGAGAATTCCCGGTGAAGTCCATGGATAACTATCTAGTATGGATTTCTTTGATACTGCCTCTTGCATATTGCTCTCAGTATATTCATATGTATATATACATGTAATCAGTTTAGTTCAGTCGCTCAGTCCTCTCCAACTCTTTGCACCCCCATGGACTGCAGCATACCAGGCTTCCCTGTCCATCACCAACTCCCAGAGCTTGCTCAAACTCATGTCCATCCAGTTGGTGATGCCATCAAATCATCTCATCCTCTGTTGTCCCCGTCTCCTCCTGCCTTCAATCTTTCCCAGCATCAGGATCTTTTCCAATGAGTCAGTTCTTCCCATCAGGTGGCCAAGTATTGGAGTTTCAGCTTTAGTATCAGTCCTTCCAATGAATATTCAGGACTGATTTCCTTTACGATTGACTGGTTGGATCTCCTTGCAGTCCAAGGGACTCTCAAGAGTCTTCTCCTTTGACTGTGTAATATATACACCTATATAAACATACAGGTGTATAAATAATATATGTCTAATATATATTGGGGCTTCACAGGTGGCACAGTGGTAAAGAATCCACTTGCCAAAGCATGAGACACAGAGACACAAGTTTGGTCCCTGCATGGAAAAGATCCCCTGGAGAAGGAAACAGTAACCCACTTCAGTATTCTTGACTGTGAAATCCCACGGACAAAACAGCCAGGCAGGCTACAGTCCATGGGGTTTCAAAAGAGTCGGACATGGCTGAGCGACTAAAAAACAACAAAATCAACAACAATGTATGTGTTATATATATACTTATATATATATATTTTATATACTAAAAACATTTTCTACTTTTTTTTTTTAATTTCATTGTGTGCTGATGTCTAAGGTTCACTCACAGTAGGGACAAAAAAAAAAAAACATGGACTATTATCTTCAACTTAGGTCTGTGATACTGCACTTAAAACTTTAAGGTCACATTATTGTTAGTAGCTGGAGGTAAAATGATGGTAACTGTGGAAGGTTGGATGCCTTTTGAATACCACTCTGAACTGTTTTCTGTGGATCAGGTAAAATAAGGTAAAAGCTGTCAGGTATGGAGGGATATGGGTGCATGTGTAGACGTGTCCCCAGCATTCCTATACTAGGAAATCATTTGAAGATGATACAGTTAGCAGTACTCACCTTAGTCACTTGATTCTCAAGATATTCCATGAAACAACCAGAACTTGCTATACATTTTCTACATTTCCAACAACGAAGAATACTTATGTCTTCTTGATTATGGTTTTTAGTTATCAATTCTTTACTTCTCTTCATCTGTGGAAAAATTAATGCATTTTTAGAATGTTAAACCACGTCAGATTAAACCTGATTTTCTAAACCCTGTGAACAGCATTAGCTACATCTGTACCAGAAAGAATTATCATTTATTGAGGTACCTACTACTATTAGGCTACGGGTGCTCTATAAACTATATCCATGATTAATCATGACAATGATACAGTATATTAGTGACTACCAGCTTACTTTTGTAAAACATTTTATTTCTTTCCATCTGTCTTCACTAGAAGTAAAAGGCAACTGCCGAAGAGTTAAAGTTACTGCAGTTAAAAGGGTCATAACAAAGAATTTTATTCTTATAAATAGGATGCTTTGAATAGACACAGCATTAAATTTTAAATATAATAGGATTTACTGAGTTATAGTTAATTCTGTGAAATCTGAAAGTAACTGCTTCAAATTAATGGGAAAAATCCTGTATCCAAAATGCAATAATTTTTCTTGTATATTGTATTCAGTGGAACAATATTACATCTCGTGGTATGTTCAATCAAACAAAAAGACTTAGATAATAACCCTACCATTTCTAAGCCTATTTTTATACCTGAGATTTTATGTCAGTACTGAGATTTAGACCAGTTTGGGGGAAGTTTCACACTAATAAGGATTCCAAATTGCAGTGTGTTTAAGAATCCACCTGGTAACTAATCATTATTAAAAAAGGAAATGTTAATTAAGCTATACACAAGGGCCTGCCTAGTTCCCTGGCCACACGTCCTCATTTGTTAGCTCTTTAGTATTTCATTTACTTAACAAACATTTACTGAGAGCTAACCAACCATATGCCACACAATGAGTCAAACTCTGGAGGCACAATGATGAGCAAAACTTATTTTCTGTCACAGACCTTACTATGCTTTCTGCATCAACAGCTTTTTACCCTAGCTCATCAGAATCACTAAGTGATGTCCAGGCCAAGCTCCACTCTGAGAAATTTTGACTTTTTCTGAGAAGGGGAGGGAGTTAGGAATGGGTACATTTTATTAAAAAGTTCCCCAGGTGATCCTCTAGTGTGGCCAGGATGAGGACAGGCTGTGTTAATTCACAAAAAATTAACTAAAATGTACTAATAACTGCTGAAAGGACAAGAGAGGGAACATAGATGGACTTTAGCCAAATTTAAAGAAAGGATTTGAGGAACTCTGCCTGGAAGGGCACAGCATGCCACTCTTGAAGCCACTCTAGCTCTGACCTTCAGGAGCTAGGCAGCAGTGCAGTCTCCACTGGCATCTTTAGAATCCATCTTGGCCCAGATGAACATTCCATTTAAAGTCTGTCCCCAGTGATCATCATCAACATCTTAATTTGCAAATGCCCTGACCTCCTCCTCCTCCTTTACTCAGCTTCCCTCGCACTCCATCCATCTCTCAATGGTCTTCTTGGCATCTATCCTCAACTCCCTTTAAACCACCAGTGGTTCCCCACCAGGACTGGGGCTTGTAGGGAAGGGCTGTATCAGAATCGACAAAGGAGAAACTCCGTATCTGCCTATGCTCTCCCTCTCCCTGAGATCCATACACACCTCCCCATTTCTCCCCTTCCTTCAGGTGGTTCCACAACCCCTTGCAGTGGGATCATGCAATTAGAAAAAGCCCTATTGGTGATTCTAATAAGTTTTCACTGAATATCTGAGAATTATACTGTGTGACAACTCCTTTATGGCAATGATTTTTAAATCTATATATCTAGTTTGAGTTTTTTCCAAAGCTCTAGTTTCAACTTCTGAATAATTTCAACTTCTGAATGTCAAATGCTATCTCTACATGAATCTTCTTTAGGGCCTTTATGCTGGCTGTTTGCTCTGTCCACCCTGTATGGTAGCCACTTGTTAGACCTGTTATTAAGCACTTGAAATGTGGCTACTCTGAACTGACATGCACAGTAAGCGTAAAACACACACTGGATTTTGAATACCATGTACGAAAAAAAGGAATGTTAAATATCTTAATAGTTTTCATATTTATTTCATGTTGAAATAAAAATTTTAATACACTGTTAAAAATATACTGTAAAAATATTTCACGTTTCGTTTTACTTTTTTTTTTTTTTAATTTTTATTATTATTATTATTTTTTTTTCCAGTGGGTTTTGTCATACATTGATATGAATCAGCCATGGATTTACATGTATTCCCAATCCCGATCCCCCCTCCCACCTCCCTCTCCACCCGATTCCTCTGGGTCTTCCCAGTGCACCAGGCCGGAGCACTTGTCTCGTGCATCCCACCTGGGCTGGTGATCTGTTTCACCATAGATAGTATACATGCTGTTCTTTTGAAATATCCCACCCTCACATTCTCCCACAAAGTTCAAAAGTCTGTTCTGTATTTCTGTGTCTCTTTTTCTGTTCTGCATATAGGGTTATCGTTATCACCTTTCTAAATTCCATATACATGTGTCAGTATGCTGTAATGTTCTTTATCTTTCTGGCTTACTTCACTCTGTATAAGGGGCTCCAGCTTCATCCATCTCATTAGGACTGGTTCAAATGAATTCTTTTTAATGGCTGAGTAATATTCCATGGTGTATATGTACCACAGCTTCCTTATCCATTCATCTGCTGATGGGCATCTAGGTTGCTTCCATGTCCTGGCTATTATAAACAGTGCTGCGATGAACATTGGGGTGCACGTGTCTCTTTCAGATCTGGTTTCCTCAGTGTGTATGCCCAGAAGTGGGATTGCTGGGTCATATGGCAGTTCTATGTCCAGTTTTTTAAGAAATCTCCACACTGTTTTCCATAGCGGCTGTACTAGTTTGCATTCCCACCAACAGTGTAAGAGGGTTCCCTTTTCTCCACACCCTCTCCAGCATTTATTGCTTGTAGACTTTTGGATAGCAGCCATCCTGACTGGCGTGTAATGGTACCTCATTGTGGTTTTGATTTGCATTTCTCTGATAATGAGTGATGTTGAGCATCTTTTCATGTGTTTGTTAGCCATCTGTATGTCTTCCTTGGAGAAATGTCTGTTTAGTTCTTTGGCCCATTTTTTGATTGGGTCATTTATTTTTCTGGAATTGAGCTTCAGGAGTTGCTTGTATATTTTTGAGATTAGTCCTTTGTCTGTTTCTTCATTTGCTATTATTTTCTCCCAATCTGAGGGCTGTCTTTTCACCTTACTTATAGTTTCCTTTGTAGTGCAAAAGCTTTTAAGTTTCATTAGGTCCCATTTGTTTAGTTTTGCTTTTATTTCCAATATTCTGGGAGGTGGGTCATAGAGGATCTTGCTTTGATTTATGTCGGAGAGTGTTTTGCCTATGTTCTCTTCTAGGAGTTTTATAGTTTCTGGTCTTACATTTAGATCTTTAATCCATTTTGAGTTTATTTTTGTGTATGGTGTTAGAAAGTGTTCTAGTTTCATTCTTTTACAAGTGGTTGACCAGTTTTCCCAGCACCACTTGTTAAAGAGGTTGTCTTTTTTCCATTGTATATCCTTGCCTCCTTTGTCAAAGATAAGGTGTCCATAGGTTCGTGGATTTATCTCTTGGCTTTCTATTCTGTTCCATTGATCTATATTTCTGTCTTTGTGCCAGTACCATACTGTCTTGATGACTGTGGCTTTGTAGTAGAGTCTGAAGTCAGGCAGGTTGATTCCTCCAGTTCCATTCTTCTTTCTCAAGATTACTTTGGCTATTCGAGGTTTTTTGTAAATCAATCAATGTAATACACCACATTAACAAATTGAAAGATAAAAACCATATGATTATCTCAATAGATGCAGAGAAAGCCTTTGACAAAATTCAACACTCATTTATGATTAAAACTCTCCAAAAAGCAGGAATAGAAGGAACATACCTCAACATAATAAAAGCTATATATGACAAACCCACAGCAAGCATCACCCTCAATGGTGAAAAATTGAAGGCATTTCCCCTGAAATCAGGAACAAGACAAGGGTGCCCACTCTCACCACTACTATTCAACATAGTGTTGGAAGTGCTGGCCACAGCAATCAGAGCAGAAAAAGAAGTAAAAGGAATCCAGATAGGAAAAGAAGAAGTAAAACTCTCACTGTTTGCAGATGACATGATCCTCTACATAGAAAACCCTAAAGATTCTACCAGAAAATTACTAGAGCTAATCAATGAATATAGTAAAGTTGCAGGATATAAAATTAACACACAGAAATCCCTTGCATTCCTATATACTAACAATGAAAAAACAGACAGAGAAATTAAGGAAACAATACCATTCACCATTGCAACAAAAAGAATAAAATACTTAGGAGTATATCTACCTAAAGAAACAAAGGACCTATACATAGAAAACTATAAAACACTGATGAAAGAAATCAAAGAGGACACAAACAGATGGAGAAACATACCGTGTTCATGGATTGGAAGAATTAATATTGTCAAAATGGCTATTCTACCCAAAGCAGTCTATAGATTCAATGCAATCCCTATCAAGCTACCAACGGTATTTTTCACAGAACTAGACCAAAGAATTTCGTTTTACTTTTTGAATATCACTTCAAAGTCATACCCTCATAAGTATAGTATAAGAAGCACCTTAGGAAGCACCTAGGGAGTTTATTTAAATGTAGGTCACAGTCCAAGGAAATCTAATTCAATGTGTCTAGGGTAGGACTCTGTGTATTTAACAAGCACACTAGGTGATTCTATTACAGGTGATCTGAAGATCACACTCGGGGGGACACAATACAGTCTAAGTCTATTTGCAACAACATGAATAGACTTGCAGAGTATTAACCTTAGTGGAATAAGTATTTGACAGAGAAAGGCAAATACCCTATGCTATTACTTACCTGTAGAATCTAAAAAATAAAACAAATCAATGTATGTAACAAAAGAAAAACAGATTCACAGATATAAAGAACAAACTTAGTAGTTACCAGTGAGGAGAAGGAAAAGGGGAAAGAGAGAATTATGGGAGTAAGAGGTACCACTATGCATAACATAGATAAGCAACAAGGATATATTGTACAGCACAGATAAATGTAGTCATTATATGGTAATAACTTTAAATAAGCATAATCGGTAAAAATACTGAATCGCTATGTTGTACACCTGAAACTAACATTATAAATCAACTATGTGCTAAGTTACAGCAGTCATGTCCGACTCTTTGCGACCCTATGGACTGTAGCCTGCCAGGTTCCTCTGTTCATGGGATTCTCCAGGCAAGAATACTGGAGTGGGTTGCCATGCCCTCCCTCTAGGGGATCTTCTCAACACAAGAGATCGAACCCATGTCTCCTAGTCTCCTGCACTGGCAGGAAGGTTCTTTACCACTAGTGCCACCTGAACAACCAAAAAATCAACTATTACTTTAATTAAAAAAACAAACAGTCTAAGTTTCTTAAGATGTCAAAAAAGGTTCGTTAGGCAACACAAAGAATTCCTGTAATGGAACTGTTATGTATCTGATTGTGGTTTGCTCATAAGAATCCACACATGTGATAAGATTGCATATAACTAAATACACACACACACACACACACACAAGTGTATGCAACTGTTAAAATCTTAATAAAGTAGACTGTTTGAAGGGTACACAGGATTTCTCTGTGAATCTGTAATTCATAATTCACAACTGAACCTACACATATTTCAAAGTAAAAAGTTAAAAAGAAACTTTTACCATGGACATTAAAAACTTAAAATTTTAAAAACTCATAACATTTTTATCAATTTAACTGTCCTCACATATTAGTATAATCTTCTCTATCTTTTCACTATATTTTTAGCTGCATAATTTTTGATTGCCTCTTCATACAACAATTGTGCAGTATTTTCTAAACAGAGAATAAAAAGATCATTTAGTCTTTCCTCTTTAAAAAACAAAAAGTCCCTTTAAATCCTTTAAAACCCAACTCCAAACTAGCTCTCAAGTCTTGGTGGCCCCTCCATGAACATTCCATACCAACACTACGCAGATCTTTGTGCAGTTTCCTAAATTTACCCTTTTCTGCTTTCCCACTTTCAAATTTGCTGTTCTCTCTTCTTGTAAATCACTTCTTCTCCTCTGAATTTAAGAAATACTTTCTATCATTTAAGGCTGAGCTCCCAGTTGTCTTTTACAGACACTGCCTGGAAAACAAGTCCTCCCCCTTCTGGGTTTCCAGGCCACGTTGCACGTGCCTCAACAGCAGCACTAGCCAAGCTGTAGCACACTTATGTGTGTGTGTGTCTTATTAATTGAATGGTGATATCCTAAAAAGCACCATATTGTATTCAAACCTGCATTTTTACAATCAAATACTGTACCTGGCACCAAAAATCACAGTCACAAGTGTTCACTGAAATCAAATCAATAAGACTTGGCACCTCAGCTTATAAAAATTCTTTTTTTAATACCAAGTATTAAGTATGCCTGGATAACTAACAGGGCAAGCCAAACAGAAGTACTTTAGCAAGGGATGTGAGGAGATCAAGGAAGAAATAAAGCTGTGTTTATACACATCTAAACTTGAAAGAAGAACTAGAGGCTACCCAACGGTGATATATTTATAGGACAGCTTAGGTGATTTATTTCAGAGAATTTATGCTGAAAGGAAGAGGCCAAACACAGTTAATGAACTTATTAACAAAATGCTAGTCTTTGAGCTGATTTGAAAACAGCCTGGTTGTTGACTGCTAGTTCAAATCCATCCCTGTCTAGCTCCCTAGACACTGGTATGGGTTCTAGAAAAGAGGGGGCTGTATAAATAAACAACTGAAAACTGTTTTCTGTCTGCGAGTGTGTGTGCTCAGTCGTGCCTGACTCTTTGCAACCCTATGGAGAGTAGCCTGCCAGACTCCTCTGTTCATAGAATTTCCCAGGCAAGAACACTGGGGTGGGTTGCCATTTTCTCCTCCAAGGGATCTTTCCAACCCAGGGATCAAAGTTGAGTCTTCTGCATCTCCTGCAGTGGCAGGCGGATTCATTACCACTGAGCCACCTAGGAAGCCCCCGTTTTCTGCTGGGGTCTAAACACTTTTGAACAGCATACACCACATGGCTTTAATGCTTTGAGGGCCTGGAGGCAGCAACTAGAGAACTATCAAAGCAAACAGAGAAGTGATCTTGGGAAATATAACATGAAAATGAACTTAACTGTTGAACACATATGAATGTCTCATAATGACTATTACCAACATGAGCCAAGTTCTTTAATTACACGACAGTAGTTAAGCTTATCACAGTGCATACAAGTTTTTCAAAGTGCTAATTTTTGTTTAAAAGTCAAATTTTATCACTTGCAACAAATACTGCCAAACATCCAGGTCTGAAAACCCATAGCTTGTCAATCATTTGAGTAAAAATGGTATGCCATGGAAAGGTGGAGAGTTCAGCTCTCAAATAAAACTACTGAACATGGGGTTTTCTTCAACACTACCCACCATCAGCATTCAGTGTACTACAGATGTGCTTTATGCATTCTTCCCACTTTTTTCACATGAACTATTAGAAATAAATGTATTGAAAAATAAAGATTTAATAAAATCAGTATTAGTTACTGCTTCAATAAATAGATTTTTTTAAAACTACATTTGTATGGCAGTGAAGAATAAAATGGCTATTAATACTGTGTGTCATCAGTTGTGTCCGACTCTTTGCAACCCCATGGACTATAAAGTCCATGGCATTCTCCAGCCCAGAATACTGGAGTGGGTAGCCTTTTCCTTCTCCAGGGGATCTTCCCATCCCAGGGATCGAACCTAGGTCTCCCACATTACAGGCAGATTCATTACTATCTGAGCCACCAGGGAAGCCCGGGAAAACTGAAGTGGGTAGCCTATCCCTTCTTCAGCGGATCTTCCCAACCCAGGAATTGAACCGGGGTCTCCTGCATTGCCGGCAGATTCTTTACCAGCTGACCTACCAGGGAAGTCAATATTGAAAAATAAAGGTTTAATAATGTCAATACTAGTTACTGCTTAAAAAACAGTTAACAAAAAAAAACACTACATGTGTATGGCAGTGAAGATTAAGATGGCTATTAATACTGCTTGTCACCACTGCCTTGATTCTGCTAAAGGAGAAGTTTTACTCACTATTGCTTTCACATGATTAATGAAAATGATAACAGAATTTAAAAAGGTAAATAACATCTTAGTATTACCAAGAATAGTTTGCCTGACTCTCTGTGGTTCACCAGGGAATGTGGACCACATTTTGAGAACTAGTGCTTCATGCAAAATAGCTGTTCTCAAAATGTTGCCTAGGAAAATCTTATTTTCCATCAATATCTTTTAAAATATTTAAGAAGGACAGTTCAGTCACCCTGGAAAAACATGCTTACAACAAATTTGGCTGAAATTTTCTAAAAAGTCAGCTACTGGAATTATAATCTACACAAGGGCATTTCATCCCTTCATCTGGCTACTACCACTTATTTATGGTAAAACATTAGCCAGCGGCACAGATCAAATTCTACACTCCTGGGTCCCCAGGGTTTGCTCACCTTCTACTCTTTATTCATGGATTTAAAATTGAGATGAAGTGGAAAAAACTATAAATTATTAAAATTTATCTAAAATTAGAAAATAAGAATAAACCAACAAAAGTTTGGGCTTTGCTGGTGGCTCAGGTGGTAGAGTCCACCTGCAGTGGAGGAGACCCAGGTTCCATCCCTGGGTCAGGAAGATTCCCTGGAGAAAGGAATGGCTACCCACTCCATATTCTTGCCTGGAGAATCCCATGGACAGTGGAGTCTGGCAGGGGTCTCAAAGAATCGGACATGACTGAGGGACTAACAAGTTGTAAACCTAAGACCCAAACAAAACTTTAAAAATTGAACAGACGTTGAATATCTTCTCCAAAAATCATAAAAATTGGTGGGTCCAGGCAAAAATGATCTAATTGGCAAATTTTACTAGTTCTTTAAGAAATGGATACTCTTTGTAACATATAATTGTGGAGTCCAGAAAACATAAAAGGAAGCTGGACCTCTACAAATGAAACATAACTTTGACACATTAACTAGACAAGGAGATATGAAACTAGATAAAGAAAATATAAGAAACTTAAATATCAATCTATGAATATGTGATAAAATCTTAAACAAATTGTTAGTCATAGAATCCATTAATGACTTAAAAGAATAATACATTTTGGCCAAATGAGATTATTTTCAGGAATTCAAAGATAATTTAAAAAAAAAAAACCAAAACCTACTCAATATATTTTACAAACTATAAGATTAAAAGAAAAAAACACATGATTATCTCAAAAGACAAAAAATAAAACCTTCAATAAAGTTCAACACTTAGTTATGATAAAAAGACACAAATACTTAGTGCCCCATAAATACAAGGAAATTTCATTAATCAGCTAAAAAGAAGACTTACTGAAAACCTTAGCAATTATAACACCTGACAAACTTTAAAAAACATTCCATGAAGGTTAGGAAGAAAACAAAGTGACAATGATGCTCACTATTTATGCATATTATTTAGTTTTAGAACACAATAGAGGAAAAGTAAAGTAGAGGTATAAGGATTTCGAAGATTTAATAAGTAAAAAAGAAATTAAGTGCCTGTGACACCATTTAGGGGGGATGCTGCAGACATTTCCATCTTCTTAGAACTATATTGCTCATTTCTACAGGACTATCAGCTTCTCAGTCTGTGTACTTGTGAAAACTTGTGAAAATTCATCAAGCTGTACACTTGTGATCTATTTATTCTTCCGTATGTATCTTATTTCATCAATACAACTCCACACTTCCCTCTGTTTGAGAACAGTGGGTAAAGAATTCTGAACATGGAACAATGTCTACAATAACAATTTTTCATCATCTGGTCCTGGTTACACTGTCAGTTTTTATGATACATGGAAGTCAAGGAATTTCACTGAGAGAAGGAATCACAAATGTATTCTCCTACCTCTGCCTATAGTGGGGATTACTTATCTACCACCAAGGAAAAACTGGTGAATGGGGAAGATGTAGGAATGTGTCCCTGCTGCTCTCATTATAAAACTGATATATGTCAAAGATCAGTTTATTAATGTCTAATTATTTGGGCAGAGAGAGGGAAGAATAAATAGATAAAACATAGTGGAAATTTAGGGCAGTGGAACTACAGTTTATAATGTAGTGGTGGGTACAGATATTATATATTTTTCAAAATCTATAGAACTATCCAAAGTGAACCCTAATGTAAACTATAGACTTATACATCAATATTCAATCATCAATTGTAAAAAGTGTATCACACTAACACAAGTGGTTAGTAACAGGAAAAACAGTACAGAGAGAGAGGGAGTATGTGAGAGCTTTGTATACTTTCTGTACAATATTTTTGTAAAGCTAAAACTGCTCTAAAAAAGTCTGTTAATTAAAAAATATTATTTTGACATATAATATCATTATCTACTCAAAGTTATTCATTAACAAAAAATACTTTTGTCTTGGTTCTTTAAATAATTAAAAATTGTTTTTCCTGTGAAATTTGACATCATCATTGGTTTTCTAAATGTAAGAAAAGTTTCTATGTTTTCAGTATGATACCTCTACTAGTTTACTTGGGCTGCCGTAACAGAATACCACAGACAGGGTGGCTTTAACAACAGAAACTTATTTTATCATGGCCTTTCCTCTGAGCATGTGCACTTCTGGTGTCTCTTTCTCTTCTTATAAGCGCGACAGTGCTATTAGATTAAGGCACCAATTAGATTAGGTCACCTTAGGGGCTCAGGCTTCCCAGGTGGCTTAGCAGTAAAGAACCTGCCTGTCATTGCAGGAGATGTGAGTTCAATCCCTGGGTTGGGAAGATCCCCTAGAGAAGGAAATGGCAACCCACTCCAGTATTCCTGCCTGGGAAATTTCCATGGACAGAGAAACCTGGTGGGCTACAGTTCCTGAGATCACAAACAGGGACACAGTTTAGCGATGAAAAACAGCTTATGGGCTCATTTAACCATAATTACCTCGTTAAAAGCCTATCTCCAAATGCCATCCTACTGGGTGTAAGGCCTTTAATATATGGATTTGGGAGGAGGGGAGACCATTCACTGTAGAACTTTCCCCCTTCTGGTTCCCAAAATGCATGTTTTCAGTTGAAAAATATATGCAAACTATCCTAACCATCTCAAAAGTCTTAACCCATTCCAGAATCTACTCAGCAAACTAGTGAGATGCACCAGAAACTGCAATGCCTGCAGTTGGCATTGGTCAAAACAAAGGGCCCAATACTCCACAACGTCTGACCTCATGTCACACAACCAATGCTTCAAAAGTTGAACAAATTGAGCTATGAAGTTCTGCCTCGTCCACAATATTCACCTGATCTCATGCCAACTGACTACCACTTCTTCAAGCATCTGGACAACTTTTTGCAGAGAAAATGCTTCCACACCCAGCAGGAGGCAGAAAATGCTTTCCAAGAGCTCATCAAATCCCGAAGCACAGATTTTTATACTACAGTAATAAACTTATTTCTTGTTGGCAAAAATGTGTTGATTGTAATGGCTCCTATTTTGATTAATAAAGATGTGTTAGCCAAGTTATAATGATTTAAAATTCATGGTCTGAAACTACATTTGCAGCAACCTAATACATTACACGTAAGGTTCAACGACGACTCTGGTTCAGAGCTGTGCCTGCGGGGCCACTAAGGTGGTGGCCTTGTCTTCTGCCCACTGGCAAGTGTGGCCTCATACCCTTGCCACAGGAGGCAGCCTTGCCCCTGAGGCCATGTGCAGGGACATGGCGCAATGAAACTGAGGAGGTGACTCCACTTTGAAACTCAGGAGGGGACAACTTCACCCTCTGGAACTGTGTGCTCTGTGCCTGTGGAGGCAGTGGTGGTCCTGCTGATCTCTGAATTACTTTCAGGGTCATTTTTCCCTTTTCTTGAAGGATAAAACATATCTGCAGCTAACTCAGTCCATAACAGTACCTATGAAAGCCAAGGTAGTCCTCTCAATTTTAACATATGAGAAAGCTCATGTTTTATTGTATGTATTTCCTTTTATTGAATTCATAGAACAAAAGTCCCGGATTAAAAGAGAAAAATACTGAGTTTAAAATTTCTCAAAATGTAAAAGCCATGCAAATGAACAAGAAAGAAAAATCAAAGGTGAAATGGCCAAAGAATTTGGAGTTCCCTTATCAATTATCAATTGGGGCTTCCCTGGTGGCTCAGACGGTAAAGAATCTGCCTGAAATGCAGGAGACCTGGGTTCAATCCCTGGTTTGGGAAGACCCCTTGGAAAAGGGAATGGCAACTCATTCCAGTAGTCTTTCCTGGAGAACATCATGGACAGAGGAGCCTGGGGGGCCACACAGTCCATAGGGTCACACAGTCAGACATGACAGAGCAACTAACACACTTAAACTATCAATTATCCATATATCTCTTAAGAATTAGAACAAGGTAAAGACAAAAAGCCAATGGAGGTCAAACTGATAAAAACATGGAAGGAGCAATGCATATCAAATTAGAAATAAAGTAAAGCATTAAGCTGATTAGTTGATTCAGACCATCTCAAGACAAATATTTCTAAATTTAGGCGTCTTTTGTCTTTCTTTTGATTTTTAAGGAAAAGCTAGTTAAAATGCACTACAGATAAAGGCTACTGTCAACCTTGACTCTCAATAAGCAGCAGTCACTACCTAAATGATAAAGCACCTGTATCTAATGTCTGCTCAAGGTTGGTTTGAAAATAGGAGGTCTATGGATACATATACCAATGGGAGCACATTTAAGGCTGATGGGATTCCTCTTTAATGTGCAACCAACCTAGACACAAGCTCTTATGAAGGAATGGTGCCATGGAGAAAAACAGTCAGTCAGCCTTAGTCTGTTGCAATGATGACAGTAGTAAAAAGTCAGAACTGTTTGAGGAAATCTATTTCTTTTACATACATACTTTCTTATATATATGAAGTTAACAAAAATGTACTGTCTGGAAGAATTTTGGAGGGTATGACTACTAAAATCAGAGAGAAAATTACCTGCAGAAAAGGAATATTCTATTACTGATTAAGAAATGCTGCCCATTCCCACCAGGGGGCTTGTATTATTAAAGATGAGTATATACTTTTCTTTGCTTAAAAGCACCGTGTTGCATTTGTAGCCATTAGACTGAGGCACAATTAGTCTACCTAAAGGCTGTATACTGGAAATGCTTGTGAGATTATGTCTCCACGAAATAAGAAACAGTATCTCTTTTGTAATACAAAGAAATGTTCTCAGTGTGAAAGAAATCTCATTTTTATGTAGGACACAGTAACATCAGAAGTAATCCATAACTATTTTGCAGAAGTGGGCTTTTAAACCAGTTACTACTCACAAATATCATATGTACTAACTCTGTTGGGAATAAGCTGCACAGGTATTATTTTGTAAAACTGATACCACGTCACCTCCCCCTTCTGATGCTGAATCTTCTTAAGTGTGTTGTGAACACAGAGAAACTGGAATAAAATGTGTTCAACTCCAAGCAGTCTACAGAAAAGAAGCATTAAGACTGCAGTCAATGGTCTGTAAAAAATTACACAAACACAAATGACTGAGTTTTCAAAGCAGCAGTCACCACACTTGTTTGTAAACTGTTTAAAAACACATCAGGACTCCAAAATTAATCTTACATTAAGCAGAAATTAAAACAGGGTTTTACAAATATAATTAGATTCCTGTGGAATTTATATGCCTTATGTAGTTCAATAGCTATTTTTAGAACATGTATTATTTAGTGAAAGTAATTCAGGATCCCTCTCATACTAGCTTTCAATCTTTGACAAGGGTATCGGATAGTTTACAGGTACAAATAGGAGACTGGATCAGGTGATTTCTAAACTGTCACTTCTGTAATTCTAGCCTTGGTAACTTCAGTGATTAAAATGGCAATTGAAGCTTCCAATTTATTAACTCTACATCTGTCTAAATCATGAATTACAGAGAGGCATCTCAATTTTCTTCAGTAACTGTCAGTGTTACATACTTTGGGATTTGAATATGATAAAGTCAACTTCCAACAACTTTAACTGTTTAAATGATTCTGTATACACTTTAGTATTCACATCCAGAAATATTTTTCATGAAAAGCACCCAACTTTCATTGATAAAAAAATTATTCAATAGTTCAAATGATCTTATTGCCATCTAGTCACCTCTCACCCACCCTCCCTGTTCTTCTCTTCCACTTCCCCTGGGCTTGCTGAATTCTTAAGACATGGCATAATGCTTATTTCACCTTAAAGAAGAAAGGTAGTTAAAATTGATGCTATAGTAGCTACCAAGTTCTTCTACACTCTCAACATAGCTTCTTAAACTACACACTTCACTTGAAGTTGAATACCAGCTTTCTATTCTTTGAAATGTCTCCTTTTCCTCACAAACAGATACTCAGTCTTGAATGCTCATTGCAATCTTTGAATCCAACTGACTCCTTTAAGAATTATTTTTTAAAAAAATCATTGAAGAAATGTAGATACTTCATAACTTCTGTATTTTGATTAATTTTGCCCATTTTAACTGCTACCACTCTGGTAAAAGAAAAAATGCATTCTTAAGATGGATGAAAGTAATAGTCTATAGTACCCATATATTCACTTATTTCTCACACACTACCTTCTCAGGGAGAAAATACATGAAAAGTTTGAAACTACATTGCTGTTGTTCAGTCACTAAGTCATGTCCAACTCTTTGTGACGCCATGAACTGTAGCACACCAGGCTTCCCTGTCCTTCACTATCTCCCGAAGTGCTCAAATTCAAGTCCATTGAGTAGGTGATGCTATCTAATCATCTCATGCTCTGCTGCATTCTTCTCCTCTTGTTTTCAATGTTTCCCAGCATCAGGATCTTTTCCAATAGTCAGCTCTTTGCATCTGGTGGCCAAAGTACTGGAGCTTCAGAATCAGCCCTTCCAATGAATATTCAGGGTTGATTTCCTTAAGAATAGACTAGTTTGATCTCCTTGCCCAAAGGACTCTCCAGCACCACAATTTGAAAGCATCAATTCTTTAGCACTAAGCCTTCTTTACGGTCCAACTCTCACATCCATACAAGACTACTGGATAAACCATATAAACCTTTAAAATACTTTACTATGATTTTTGGGGGAAGGAAATGGCAACCCACTCCAGTACTCTTGCCTGGAGAATCCTATGGACAGAGGAGCCTGGTGGGCTACAGTCCATGGGGTCACAAAGAGTCGGACACCACTTAGTGACTCTCACACACACACACACACACACACACGATGATTTTCACATGAATAGATACGTTGTTGATTTGAATTAGAGGCAACTGATTTTCTCACTTTGGGCACTGTTCCTTTCTGTTAGGAAGGAAATTCTAACAGATCATCTATAAACCACATTCTTCATTTCATTTAAATTCACCTATGAGTCAAATCTATGACTAATTACATTATACTGCATTATATGGGGAAACAGTCCAATTCAGAGACTAAAATATAATTAACATTTTCATATTATTCCGGTTGAGTCAATAGCTTGTCCTAATATACAAGGTGCTTCCAAAAGATTCTGCCCCCATCCTACTAAGCTCTTTCTTACTCATAATTACTTAAGATTAGAAAAGAAAAATTGGATAAAGTTGTACTTTTTAAAAAGCTACTTATTTACACTATTTTTTTATTTGCATTATGGTTTATTACAGGATACTGAATATAGTCACTGTAGTATACTGTTGAACCTTGCTGTTTTTTTATACATAAAGTAGCACTTTTTAAATGACTTACAAGATTTAGTTTTAAATAAGATTCTCTGAGTATAAAGCAGAAATGTGGTTATGAAACTACAAATTTAACTCTTCTACTAGATAAACTCCATTATAATGGAAAAATGTTCCTACAGTAATCCAGTCAAAACATAAAGCTCCAACTGGGGTGATAGAAGTGGTAATGGTAAATAATTGTCAAATTCTGGATATATATTGAAGGCAGAACAGACAGGACTTCTAGACAGATTGAATATGGGTTCTAAGAGAAAAGAGAATCGAGGACAGTTCCAATGAAAGCAACTGTAAGGACAGAACTGCCATCAACAGACATGGGGAGAGACACGGGCAGAACAGAAGGGGCACACGAGGAGTTTTGGATGTATTACGTTTGAGATTCAACTTTCACATAGATCTGTTGAGTATAAGTTGGATTCAAGAATCTGGAGTTTTGACAAGTGTCTGAGCAGAAGCTTTAAACACAGCTGTTCTCTAAGTCATGATAAAGGATGAGGTCTATAATGCTGCAAGTACTGATAGAGAAGAGGACAGAATCCTTAGCCCTGGGCTCACATAAATTTTCTGGGGATCTAAATTTCCATTCAGTTATGTCTTATTTACTGCCCCCTGAGTTTTGTAATTTTAGAATATGAATTCATCTTTACCATGAGACAAGCATGGGACTTTCTTGAGGACTTGCTCCTCCAGAAAGAACAGTTCCACACTGTATCTTCCAGGTGTGTAAGGGACATCACCAGCATAGGAATAGTTTTTTAGGTAAGTTTCTCAGTTTGGGGCTCCTTGGCTCACCCTATTAGTGTAAATCCAAGAGCTAAAATGTGAAGCTAAGGATTCTCAGGTGATTTGAAGGATGTCAGAATTAAAAATGAATAAATATGGGAAAAGAATCTATAGACCATTTCTGGGTAATCAAATAGTGAGGAAAAATCCTTCAGTTTACAGATCATGCTAATAAATGTAGGATGATTAATATAATCACCATTTTCAACTCCTAATGAAATGATGGATTTAGGGGAAGAAATCAATGGATACATCTCCTATAAACGTTAGGGAAAAGGGATGAACATTTCACAATGTATGTATAAGGCTGGGATTCCCTGTTGGCTCAGATGGTAAAGAATCTACCTGCTATGCAGGAGACCTGAGATCTTCTGCAGGAAGATCGCTGCAGAAGGGAATGGCAACCCACTCCAGTATTCTTGCCTGGAGAAGCTGGTGGACAGAGGATCCTGGTAGGTTACAGTCTACGGGGTCGCAAAGAGTCAGACATGACCGAGTGACTCAGGGCTGTTACCACCTGAACTCAAAGATTAATCTTAATATCACTGAAAATAGAACAACTATACTGGTTAGCTAGGGCTAACAAAACAAAATACCACCGACTGGGTGGCTTTAACAACAGATTTTTTTTTTTCCCCCCACAGTTCTGGAACTAGAAGTCTAAGATCAAGGGGCCATCAGGGTTGGTTTCTCTGAAGGCTCTCTCCTTGGGTTTTAGACGGCTGCCTTCTCATGCATCCCTCCATGACCTTTCTTCTGTAGGCACGTATCCTGGGGTCTTTTTGCAAGCCCAAATTTCCTCTACTTATAAGGACACTCGATGGACATGAGTTTGAGCAAACTCCAGGAGATAGTGAAGGACAGGGATGACCGGCATGCTGCAGTCCACGGGATCTGAGTCAGACACTACTGAGTGACTGAACAACAAAACAAGGACACCAGTCACATAGGACTGAGTCTACCCAAACAGCCTCATTCCAACTTAATCACACTTTAAAGACCTTATATCCAAATACAGTTACACCCTGAGGTACTTACTGGGAATTAACTCTTCAATATACGAATTTGGAAGGGATACAATTCACATTATACCAACCACCAAACATCTTGTGCCTCCTGCTAAAATGTAATTGGAAGTATTTAGCACCATCTCTAAAGTATTCTTAAAATAATGACCATAATAGCCTGAATTGAATTAAACAATTAAATCTAAGAACCACTTTATTTACTATATGAATAGATGAATGTGCTAAATGACATTCAGTTCAGTTCACTCACTCAGTCATGTCCAAGTCTTTGTACCCCATGGACTGCAGCACACCAGGCTTCCCTGTCCATCACCAACTCCCGAAGCTTGCTCAAATTCATTTCCATCAAGTCTGTGATGCCATCCAACCATTGCATCCTCTGTCATTCCCTTCTCCTCCCACCTTCAATCTTGCCTAGACTCAGGGTCTTCTCCAATGAGTCAGTTCTTTGCATCAGGTGGCCAAAGTATTGGAGTTTCAGCATCAGTTCTTCCAATAAATATTCAGGACTGATTCCCTTTAGGAGTAACTGGTTGGATCTCCTTGCAGTTCAAGGGACTCTCAAGAGTCTTCTCCAACACCACAGTTCAAAAGCATCAATTCTTTGGTGCTCAGCTTTCTTTATAATCCAACTCTTACATCCATACATGACCACTGGAAAAACCATAGCTTTGACTAGATGGGCTTTTGTTGGCAAAGTAATGTCTCTGCTTTTTAATATGCTGTCTAGGTTGGTCATAGCGTTTCTATGGCTGCAGTCACCACCTGCAGTAATTTTGGAGCCCAAAATAATGAAGTCTCTCACTGTTTCTGTTGTTTCCCCATCTATTTGCAATGAAGTGATGAGACTGGATGTCATGATCTTAGTTTTCTGAATGCTGAGCTTTAAGCCAACTTTTTCACTCTCTCTCACTTTCATCAAGAGGCTTTCATCAAGTGAAGTTCTTCACTTTCTGCCATAAGAATGGTGTCATCTGTGTATCTGAGGTTATTGATATTTCTCCCGGGAAACTTGATTCCAGCTGTGCTTCATCCAGCCCGGCATTTCTCAAGATGCACTTTTCATATAAGGTAAATAAGCAGGGTGTCAATATATAGCCTTGATGTACTCCTTTCCCAATTTGGAACCAGTCTGTTGTTCCATGTCTGGTTCTAACAGTTGCTTCTTGACCTGCAAACAGATTTCTCAGGAGGCAGGTCAGGTGGTCTGGTATTCCTAGCTCTTGAAGAATTTTCCAGTTTGCTATATCCACACAGTCAAAGGCTTTGGTGTAGTCAATAAAGCAGATGTTTTTCTGGAACTCCCTTGCTTTTTCGATGATCCAACAGATGTTGGCAATTTGATCTCTGGTTCCTCTGAATCCAGCCTGAACATCTGGAAGTTCACAGTTAACTTACTGTTGAAGTCTGGATTGGAGAATTGTGAGCATTACTTTACTAGCATGTGAGATGAGTGAAATTGTGCAGTAGTTGAAATGACATTATGAGGCTTTAAAACTAGCCCAGTACGGGATGTGGTTAATTCTACAACTTGGTTTTATCAGCAAATTAATTTTAAAAGAGAGAGGAGATTCTAAATTCAAACAAATCAACTCTAAGAAAAATATTTTTGAGACGACCAGGGAAAATTTTACATGAATTAGGTATTAGATGATACTAAAGAACTGTTAACTTCATTGGACATAATATATAAAAACTGTTCTGTTTTTTAAAGGTCTTTAGGCCAGAGTCAGACATGACTGAAGCGACTTAGCAGCAGAAGCAGGCTAGAGATAAATATTCTAATTTTGACCATTTACAAGCAAAATTATATAATGCAGAAACAAATCAATGTAATGCAGAAAAATGAAACAAAAATGGAAGAGTAACTACTAAGCTGGCTGATGGATACATAATGATTCATTATACTAGTCCTCTACTTTTGTGTATGCTTCAAATCTTTCATAAAAAGATTTTTAAAAAACTGAATAGAATTTTCAGATGAGACTTTACCATCTACTCAGAGACTATGCCAATATAGACTTCCTCATTATCTTTATCACTGGACCACTTTTTTTTTTTTTTTAATAATCTACTATTCTATTGAAAATGCTGTCTTTTCAAGTCCTGACTTTACTCAGGGGTCTCAATTCCCAACTCCCTGCTTCATTTGTACCCAAGGCCTTGGTCTCCTGTTTAACTATGAGTATTAAACCCAAGTCACCATATTAGTGAACCTAGCAAGCTCACCCTAACACTAAGGGTAGACTTTATGTCATGTGTCTACTTGCCAAGCTCTCTCCACCTTTCTTCTTTTTAGCTCCTGAGCTCTCTTTCAAATACCTTGTTACAAGCTCATCTATGCATTTATGTTCAGTTCAGTTCAGTCGCTCAGTTGTGTCCGACTCTTTGCAGCCCCATGAATCCCAGCATGCCAGGCCTCCCTGTCCATCACCAACTCCCGGAGTTCACTCAAACTCATGCCCATCGATTCGGTGATGCCATCCAGCCATCTCATCCTCTGTCGTCCCCTTCTCCTCCTGCCCCCAATCCCTCCCAGCATCAGGGTCTTTTCTAATGAGTCAACTCTTTGCATGAGGTGGCCAAAGTATTGGAGTTTCAGCTTCAGCATCAGTCCTTCCAATGAACACCCAGGACTGATCTCCTTTAGGATGGACTGCTTGGATCTCCTTGCAGTCCAAGGGACTCTCAAGAGTCTTCTCCAACACCACAGTTCAAAAGCATCAATTTTTCAGTACTCAGCTTTCTTCACAATCCAACTCTCACATCCATATATGACCACTGGAAAAACCATAGCCTTGACTAGACGGACCTTTGTTGGCAAAGTAATGTCTCTGCTTTTTAATAGGCTATCTAGGTTGATCATAACTTTCCTTCCAAGGAGTAAGTGTCTTTTAATTTCATGGCTGCAGTCACCATCCACAGTGATTTTGGAGCCCCAGAAAATAAAGTCTGACACTGTTTCCACTGTTTCCCCATCTATTTCCCATGAGGTGATGGGACCAGATGCCATGATCTTAGTTTTCTGAATGTTAAGCTTTAAGTCAACTTTTTCACTCTCCTCTTTCACTTTCATCAAGAGGCTTTTTAGTTCCTCTTCACTCTTTGCCATAAGGGTGGTGTTATCTGCATATCTGAGGTTAATGATATTTCTCCCAGCAATCTTGATTCCAGCTTGTGCTTCATCCAGCCCAGCATTTCTCATGATGTACTCTGCATATAAGTTAAATAAGCAGGGTGACAATATACAGCCTTGACGTACTCCATTTCCTATTTGGAACCAGTCTGTTGTTCCATATCCAGTTCTAACTGTTGCTTCCTGACCTGCATACAGGTTTCTCAAGAGGCAGGTCAGGTGGTCTGGTATTCCCATCTCTTGAAGAATTTTCCACAGTTTATTGTGATCCACACAGTCAAAGGCTTTGGTGTAGTCAATAAAGCAGAAATAGTTGTTTTTCTGGAACTCTCTTGCTTTTTCGATGATTCAGCAGATATTGCCAATTTGATCTCTGGTTCCTCTGCCTTTTCTAAAACCAGCTTGACCATCTGGAAGCTCTCGGTTCACGTATTGCTGAAGCCTGGCTTAGAGAATCTTGAGCATTACTTTACTAGCGTGTGAGATGAGTGCAATTTGTGGTAGTTTAAGCATTCTTTGGGATTGCCTTTCTTAGGGATTGGAATGAAAACTGACCTTTTCCAGTCCTATGGCCACTGCTGAGTTTTCCAAATTTGCTGGCATATTGAGTGCAGCACTTTAACAACATCATCTTTCAGGATTTGAAATAGCTCAACTGGAATTCCATCACATCAACTAGCTTTGTTAGTAGTGTTTTATGTAGTACATATCAAATATTTCTAGATAAGTTCTAATACTTGCAGCATAGCTCGTCAGATTATCATAACCAGGTGCTTCCTCTCTGTTAAGCACTGTAAGAAAAACTTCTAATTTTAGTTATTTGGCAATGCCACTCAGAGTTCTGGTAATGTTCCTTACAATATGTTCTGAAAACATCCAAAACCCTGAAGGGAAAGGACAAAGGGAGAAAGAAGAATGAAAATGTATTGAGGAGAAAAGAATCCTTGCCAGCTGTTTCAAAAAGGTGAAAAGGTTGATCCCTGGGTCAGGAAGATCCCCTGAAGGAGGAAATAGCAACCCACTCTAGTATTCTTGCCTGGAAAACCCCATGGACTATAGCCCACAGGCTCCTCTGTCCATGGGGTTGCAAAGAGTTGGACAGGACTGAGCAAACAACAAAAATAATCATGTTCCTTAGGATTTGTTCTGAAAACATCAGAATCCAGAAGGGAAAGGGAAAAGTGAGACAGGAGGATTAAAATGGGTCCAGGAGTAAAGATACCTTGCTAGCTCTTTCAAAAAGGTGGAACGGGATAGAATCTAAGAGACCAAGAAAGAGGTATAGGAAGAGGAAGATATTTTGTCCCATATAGTCTATAAACAGTAAGCTAATGTGTCACCTAAAAAATTCTAGGCCAAAAATTTTGGTTCTGGTCACCAAGGTTTTACTTTTTGAAAATTTGAAGCATTTTATTCTCCACCTTGAAGGCAGAGTCCTTGGTAGAAAAAAACAAAACAAATCATCAATCTTCTTCTATGGACCTAACAGAAGCAGAAGATACTAAGATGAGGTGGCAAGAACACACAGAACTATACAAAAAAGATCTTAATAACCCAGATAACCATGATGGTCTGATCATTCACCTAGAATCAGATATCCTGGAGTGCAAAGTCAAGTGGGCCTTAGGAAGCATCACTACAAACAAAACTGGTGGAGGCGATGGAATTCCAGTTGAGCTATTTCAAGTTTTAAAAGATGATGCTGTGAAAATGCTGCACTCACTATGCCAGCAAACTTGGAAAACTCAACAATGGCCACAGGACTGGAAATGGTCAGTTTTCATTCCAGCCCCAAAGAAAGGCAATGCTAAAGAATGTTCAAGCTACTGCACAATTGCACTCATCTCACACGCTAGCAAAGTAATGTTCAAAATTCTTCAAGCCAGGCTGCAAGAGTACCTGAACCAAGAACTTCCAGATGTTCAAACTGGATTTAGAAAAGGCAGGAGAACCAGGGATGAAATTGGCAACATCTGCTGGATCACAGAAAAAGCAAGAAAATTCCAGAAGAACATCTACTTCTGCTTTATTGACTACACCAAAGCCTTTGACTGTGTGGATCACAATAAACTGTGGAAAATTCTTCAAGAGATGGGAATATCAGACCACCTGATCTGCCTCCTGAGAAATCAGTACACAGGTCAGGAAGCAACAGTTAGAACCAGACATGGACCAATAGACTGGTTCCAAATTGGGAAAGGAGTATGCCAAGGCTGTATATTGTCACTCTGCTTATTTAACTTATGTGCAGAGTACATCATGTGAAACACCAGACTGGATGAAGCACAAGCTGGAATCAAGATTGCCGGGAGAAATATCAATAACCTCAAATATACAGATGACCAACACCCTAATGGCAGAAAGCGAAGAGGAACTAAAGAGCCTCTTGATGAAAGTGAAAAAAGAGAGTGAAAAAGCTAGCTTAACACTCAACATTCAAAAAACAAAGATCATGGCATCTGGTCCCATCATTTTATGGCAAATAGATGGGAAAACAATGGAAACAGTGACAGACTTTATTATTTTGGGCTCCAAAATCACTGCAGATGGTGACTGCAGCCATTAAATTAAAAGACACTTGCTCCTTGGAAGAAAAGCTATGACCAAACTAGACAGCATATTAAAAAACAAAGACTTTACTTTGCCAACAAAGGTCCATCTCGTCAAAGTTATGGTTTTTCCAGTAGTCATGTATGGATATGAAAAGTTGGACTATAAAGAAAGCTGAGAGCCCAAGAATTGATGCTTTTGAACTGTGGTGTTGGAGAAGACTCTTGAGAGTCTCTTGGACTGCAAGGAGATCAAACCTGTTAATAGTAAAGGAAATCAGTCCTGAATATTCATTGGAAGGACTGATGCTAAAGCTGAAACTCCAGTACTCTGGCCACCTGATGTGAAGAACTGGCTCATTTGTAAAGACCCTGATGCTGGGAAAGATTGAAGGTAGGAGGAGAAGGGGACGACAGAGGATGAGATGGTTGGATGACACCACCAACTCAACGGACATGAGTTTGAGCAAGCCCCGGAAGATGGTGAAAGACAGGGAAGCCTGGCATGCTGCAGTCTATGGGGTCATAAAGAGTCAGACACAGCTGAGCAACTGAACTGAAGAGTGGCTCATCAGGCTGCTGCCAGTGTTCAGCCCATCTGCTCTGCATTCCAGCAGTCCAGGCTTCCTTCCACTCCTCCACTTCACTGGCTCACTCCTCCTGCTCCTAACTCTGGATCTCTGGGAAGCTTGCCTCTAGTCTCCAGGGAATAGAACCATATCCTTCAAGTCTCATCTAAAATGCCGCTTTCTAGAGGAGAAAGGAGAGTGGGTCATCCTTGATCTATTATTTTCATCCAGTGTGTGTTAGTGTTAGTTACTAAGTTGTGTCCAACTCATCGCAACCCCATTTTCCCCCAACAACCTTTCTAATTCTCCTTTAGAACAATCATTATGCTTTTAACTACTCATTCTATGTTTGTCTTCCTTGCTGAGATGCAAAATCCTTAGCAGTTTATAACAGTGCTAAGCACTGATCAGTTGAATGAGTGAGTGAATAAGTAAGCAAGCATAGGCAGACAAAAAAAGTCATTCTTTCCTAATTCTGCTTGAAGTCAGGGCACAACTTACTGGCATTACCAGGGTAAATTTAGCAAACACCATTGGAGGAAGCTGGTCTCAGCCTCATAAAGCTGTCATACAGATTGACTTTTTAGAAGCGTCATTTTAGAATACGATCTGAGCTTCATGACACCTTATGTGGTTTGACGACATATCTTATATCTCATTGGAGATAGTCAGATTATTTATAATTTTCTTTGTGAAGGTATCTACCAGAAAATAGTACTTTTCTCTTTTCAGTCAGCAATGAGACAGAAAGTGGCATACTCTCCATATTTTTTAAAATAAAATCTCTACATATAAAACACGAATTCAAGGGGTTGAAATTATTTTAAATACTAACTACTACTCTTGAATACAGTGATTATTAAATAGCACTAGCTCCTTTAACCACCAGGACATTCCTGTGATGTAGGGATTGTTAATTGTTTCATAAAAGAGGAAACGAAGGCCTAGAGAGTAAACTAACTTCCCAAAGTATGTCTATCGTTTTATGAGGAGGAAGTTCCTATTTTTTAGAGTCTTGACATTTTGAAAGACAAGAGGAATGAGGAGGACTGAAGCCCTTACAGAGACTTCAAAGTCGGGATGGGGGAAAGTGCTCTCTATAAAGTCATTTACTAGAACAGAGGAATCAATGAAATCACTGGCTGCCCTCACCTATCTGCTGGCATCTGAGCTGACTACAGTAAGAAAAGCAGAGGGTAAGGTATGAAAGCAGTGATCAGCTCTGTTTCAGGATCTACATTGTCTTGAAAAGCTTTTGGGTGACATCAGAAATACTCTTCTTGAGTCATTCTAAAAATAAATAAGGGCCAAATAAATTAACAAAGTCCACAAAAAACTGCTTCTACCCAACCACATGAATTTTAGTTTTACTTTTACATTTGATTTGCCTTTGCTTACTCCCCGCTTTTTGTAATTATGGAATCTAGATCATGTACCCAATGTACCCAATTTGCTATCATTTATTCTCCTGTTCTACAAATTTACCACTGTTTGGCACCAATGTATCTGCAGACAGCTGTTCTAAATAGTCTTTCAGCATGGATCTCCCTAGAATTCAGTGATACTTAGATGCTGTACTAAGATGAAGATTTGGTTTACAATCCTGAAACAGCCATGCTACACTAGTTTTCTTCTGTCTTCCCATTCAGTGATGTCCTTAGAATCTCCTGAAGTATGTATGCATGGTTTAGCTTGCCTTCTTTAAATGTTTCCAGAAATCTGATGCACTTATTTATCCTACATTCTGAACAGCTACAAAACAAAACAAAAAAGCATGTGCAACAATGTTATAGTTTCTTTACTGATACATGAATATGTAGCAAAAGTATAAAAGCTACATACACATGTATCAGTAAAGGAATGATAAATACCAAGTTTAGGATAATGGTAACCTCTAGAAAGGTATCTGCTGCTTAGTCGCTTCAGTCGTGTCTGACTCTGTGTGAACCCATAGACGGCAGCCCAGCAGGCTCCCCCTTCCCTGGGATTCTCCAGGCAAGAACACTGGAGTGGGTTGCTATTTCCTTCCCCAATGCATGAAAGTGAAAAGTGAAAGTGAAGTCGCTCAGTCGTGTCCAACACTTAGCAACCCCATGGACTGCAGCCTACCAGGCTCCTCCATCCATGGGATTTTCCAGGCAAGAATACTGGAGTGGGTTGCCATTGCCTTCTAG
Organism: Dama dama; assembly: GCF_033118175.1. Lineage (NCBI taxonomy): Eukaryota > Metazoa > Chordata > Mammalia > Artiodactyla > Cervidae > Dama > Dama dama. The sequence continues at coordinate 23,473,994 of NC_083705.1, forward strand.
AAAGGTATCTAAGGGGGCTTAAATTTTACCTGAATTTTTTTCTTAAAAAAAGCTGAAAAAAAAAAAAATGTTAACACTTTATAAGGTTCCATGGTGGGAACATGGGTGTTCATTATACTATTCTTTATACAGTATGTTAATGTTTTAAAGTTTTTATATCTATTTTAAAAATTTAAACTTATTTGCTTTAATATATGGAAGTCACATGTTTTGCATCTTATATCATGAAAACTTCTCAATGTGAAAAAATAAAAAACATTTGTTTTGAAAAGTACATAAAGGAGAAGTGGCTTTCTGTTGGAGCCTTTATTATTATACTAAAGAGTGCTCCATATACATCAAAGTGTGGGGGAATCTATGACCAACAACTCCCTGTGCAAGCGATTCTCACATCTGTGCCTCTGAAATACATGAAACCTTTTTAAAAGAAGAGATGCTCAAGAGTTATCTTAAACCTGCTTGAATCAGAGTATCTGCAATGAGAACCACATACACCAAGACTGAAAACCACTGATCTATGAAAATGGCACAAAAGAAAAATGAGTAACCACCACTAATTCAGACCAATCATGTGATTAGAATGGTGAAGGGACAGTTTTCCCAGTGGCTATGTAGACAGCTCTATGTCTCCCACCTGGGTACTGTACAAGCAAAATACAAAATAAGAAAAAATGAAATCACTGAGAAAACATGCATAACAATACATTAGCTAAACCATAAAAGAGGGACAGTGGTTCTTACGAAATACATCAATCATAAAACAGTGTCATAAATCATACATCAATCATAAAACAAACTGAATTAGGCTAGAAACAAACATGCTTGCCTTTTATGAAATAGAGAAAGCACAAAAAGGCTTATGTAACTGTAATGAAAACACTCACTCTAGATGATATGATTATAGCACTGGATATCCTTTGTCCTTCCTCATCCACACTCCAGAGGTATTTTTCACCTACTCTACTGTGCTCTAATTCCCAGGAAGCTGACTTTTCACCTGCAAAAATACTCCCTCTCCCCCTTCCACCTTCTGCCTTCCAGCTAAATTTGCCAGTGGGAAGCACCACCAGGAAATCAGAAGGCTGGAAGGGAGTGAAGAGGGGTATTTATTCCTCCATGCCTCTCAATCTCAGAAAGGCCAGAGGTCTAGCCAGGCAGCCTTCCCCATATAGCCACCCTCGCTGGGTTTAGTCATGATCCTATTCTCTCAACCCTTTAGGCCTAGGGATGATAATGGTTCTCATTACTGTTAGTCCTAAGATGCTTCACCATCCATTGTTGGTTTATTTTACCTCAGGCACACTTTTAAAACTAATCTTATCAACTACTCCATTTTAAGCTTGCTACATATTTTCTACCAGAACACTGACACAATTATAAAGCATGAAGATATTTTACCCTGTCTCTAAGCAGAATGCTCTTTTGTAGATCTAACCTTACAAGCTTAATATGTCCAGCTAGTATCCAGCATTATAGGTGCTGCACATGATTGAGGAAAATATATATTGAATATATGACCTGTTCCCTGGTAGCTCAGACAGTAAAGAAATCTGCCTGCAATGTGATAGACCAGGGTTTGATCCCTGGATCAGGAAGATCCCCTGGAGAAGGAAATGGCAACTCACTCCAGTATTCTTGGTATTCTTGCCTGGAGAATCCCATGGACAGAGGAGCCTGGCGAGCCACAGTCGATTGGATTGCAGAGTCAGACATGACAAAGCGACTAACACATACTTATACCTTTGGCGGGCGGGGGAAACCTAGGTGGAAAACAAATTCAATCCCACTCCTGGGCATATATCCGGAGAAAACGATAAGATAACCTAAAAAAATACATGTACCCCAATATACATTGTAGCACTATTTACAACAGCCAGGACATGGAAGCAACCTAGATGTCCATCAAAGGATGAATGGATAAAGAAGCTGTGGTACATATATACAATGGAAAACCACTCAGACATAAAAATGAACAAGACAGTGCCATTTATAGAGACATGGATAGACCTAGAGACTGTCATACGAGGGAAGTCAGAAAGAGAAAAACAAACATAGTATGTTAACACACATATGTGTAATCTACAAAAATGGTACAGATGAACTTATCTGCAAAACAGAAATAGAGACAGAGATGTAGAGAACAAATTATGAATACCAAAGGAGGAAACTGGGGTGGGATGAATTGGGAGACTGGGACTGACATGTATACACTACAATGCATAAAACAGAAAACTAATGAGAACCTACTACGTAGCACAGGGAACTCTCCTCAATGCTCTGTGGTGACCTAAAGGGGAAGGAAATCTAAAAAACAGAGGGGATATGTGTATAACTGATTCAGCTTGCTGCAGAGCAGAGACTAACACAACATTGCAGAGTAACTACACTCCAATAAAAATGAATAAAAAACCTTTTTTGGTTTCAATGAGTAAAACTTTGATATACTCAAAAAAAAAAAAAAAAAACCACAAAGAACGAAATAATTCCATTTGCAGCAACATGGATGGACTCAGAAATTGTCATACTGAGTGAAGTAAGTCAAAGACAAAGACAAATGTCATGTGATATCGCTTATATGTGGAATCTTAAAAACAAAAACAAAAAGGTGCAAACAAACTTATTTATAAAACAGAAAAAGAGTCACAGATGTGGAAAACAAACTTCTTGTTACCAAGGGGGAATCTGGTGGGGGGGGGGGGGAGGAATAAATTGAGAGGCTGGGATTGACATATACACCCTACTGTACATAAAATAGATAATAAGAACCTACTGTACTCTATACTGTGTAATGACCTAGAGGTGGAAAGAATCTAAAAAAGGGGATATACGTAGAACTGATTCACTTTGGTCTACAACAGAAACTAACACAGCATTGTAAAGCAACTATAATAAAAATTAAAGAAAAGCAAATTCAAGGCCAAAATAAAAGAAATAATAAAGAAACAGGGAGTAATTGACAAATATACATGGTGAACTAAAAAATAAGAACAAGGGAGTCAGGGAAGGCTTTCTGGAAAAAAGTATTCCAGCTGGGTCCTTAAGCACAGAGAGAATTTAGACAGCATTAGCAAGTAGAGTGGAGAGGAATGGGCATCTTGAGCAAGGAAAATAATATAAGCCAAATCACTAAATGGGAAAGGTTATGGTTGTTGGGTGAGCAAAAAGTATAATGCCAGACTAGAGATAACAAGTTTTACTTAGGACTCTACAGCCTTAGCTAGTTCTAAGTCAGACAAGTGAAGCTATACAAAAATACTAATTTTATAATTTATATATCTTTCAGGAGTCTAGTGGGCTTCCTAGGTGACCTCAGTGATAAAGAATCTGCCTGCCAATGCAGGAGATGCGGGTTTGATCCCTAGGTTGGGAATATCCACTGGAGAAGGAAATGCCAACCCACATCAGCATTCCTGCCTGGGAAATCCCATGGACAGAGCTAGGTGGGCTACAGTCCATGGGGTCACAGAAGAGCCCACATATATATACTATTCATTTCATGCTGCCTAAATTGTTGTTTGTATTTCAACTCTGGCCCCTTGCGGGGGAAAAAAATTTTTTTTTTACCAGGTTTCTGAATAGGCCAGGACATTCCCAATCAAAATAAGCCTCATTCTCACCTCAGCAATTTTATGAATGATGTTCTGAAGTTGCTGTTAAAATCTCTGCTAATGACCTACTGCTTGTTTCTAAGGTTTCCACCTGTCAGACTATCAGTGAACTAATCAGGGAAAGAGATTACAGAACTTAAAGGTAGTTCCATCATTAACAGAATAATTTCTAATATTTCTGCTTGCTACAGAGAAATTTATTAAGACCAAAAAATGTGATATCTCTAATTTTCTCAGCTGATTTTGTAATCAAAGACTTACGAATCAAATAATTTCCTCAAATTTTTCTTAAATCAAGGAAAACAATAAAACACCTTGTTAATTATGTGGTTAATGTTTACTGTACCAGACACTTAGTTTGGTTAATATAACATTATTTGGTTAATATAACATTTTTGTACACGTTATTGTATACTAGGGCCAAAAGAAGATATTTTTAATGTGGGCATTTTTATGTCACCATTTTATGGGGGACTCCCTACTTATTGGAGCTGTTCTGATGCAGGGAATTTTGATGAGACCTTAAAAATGAGCTATGAACTTTCCAAAGTGAGAAAAAAAAAACTCATGTTAAACATGAAACAGATATCCTTGTCCGTTCCCAGGGACACGGCTTGGTGACTACACCACCACCACATTACAAATGTATACAAGCCTACAAGCAAGCAGTGTCCATTACAGAGTAGTCACTCTGAGAAGGTTACAAACATTTTCTAATAATGCTGCCATTAATTAAAACTATTTTTAAAACACCATTCACAGCTGTCTTCACAGCCTTCATGATAACTGTTTAAATATCCTTAAGAGCAGTAAAATCTTGAAGGCAGAGCTGAGTTTTGCAACCATGCAGAAATCATTCTGTCAAGTTTAGCAAATAAAAGATGTTCAAACTGAGCTACATAGTTTTGGATTATAAAAATACAAACAAAAAACAAGCACTCATAAAAGAGATTCTAAAATCATATTTTTAGGTTGCTTGTAAAACTGACTAAATTTTTCAAATATTTAAAATAACTAAATAGCAGCAACACTTTTCAAATAAACATCTAGCCTCCTAAAGTAACTACCTGGAATGACCATTCTAAAAACATAAAAGACAGCATGTTGGGGGGAGTGGCAATGTTTCATGACCCTGTAGTCACACTTTGAAGTCACAAAGCAGCTTTCTTCCAAGGAGATTAAAATATTCTCCAGACATTACTTCATTAATTCTCTAAACATCCCTTCCGAGAGAAAGGATAGATTACAGTTCTTTTTCTTTCCGGTTGCTGAGCGAAGATAGTGCAAGGGAAAGAGAATTGTTAGTGTTTATTCCATGAGTCACTAATTAAGTCTAGGTGAACTGTGCCCTAAAATATGTGCTATGTAGTTAGCAAAATTTAACTGAATTTTTTTTAGCTTTATTCTGTTTGATAAAAGGCATCATATGAGGTAGATGTCTCATAAAATATTACAGGGATATATTATTATTAATTCGTTGGATACTTGCCTGGAAGAACTCCTGCTTGACATACAGGAGTTACTAATTAAAGACGCAGGTGTCTATCCTCAGATATACCCATAAAAGCCTAGTTAAGTCTATTTCAAAAAGGAAAAAAGCTTGTTGTTTTTGTTTTTAAGACTCCTTTCTCTGAATTTTAAAAGAAAAAAAAAAAAAAACTTCACTTTGAAAAATGTAACAGAGGAAGAAAAACAGGGCAATAAAAGATCTATTGGCAACATCATTTAAAAACAGGGAAAGAGGGGCATTGTTGACGGCACTGGAGAGAAAGGACAACATAATATGCACCTGATTACAAGTTAATTTCCACTGAAATTATTAAAATAATTATTCTTCTAAATGTTTAATTCTTTTGTAGGAGAAAAGAAAACTTACTGCTCAGGCATACTACCATTCCACTCATCCATTAAATAAACATTTAGGGTCTCTGCTACGTTAATCACTAGGGACAACTGAGCTCCCAGTGTATTCACATAGGAGATTAATAGTTTGACAGAGGAAAGACAAAAAAAAAAAAAAAAATTCGTCCTTATAACGATTCCAATGATCCTATCCAAAAAATGGATCGACTCTGGTCATTTAAGTATCACTTTTAGGGGTACTACTTTAGGAATATGAAAGAACTCAAGTCTATTTTTAAGAACGGTTTTGGTAATTAATGAATAAATAAAAAATATGCGAATTAGAGGGGCTCTCGGCGCTAAATTTTGTTTGAGGTTGAGTGACTACGGAGAACAACTCTCAGCCAGACAAGTTCTAACCCCAGTTCCCACAAGGGCCGACTGCTTGTTTTTGATGTAATCACTTTTCCTCGTGGGTGCCTCAGCTGTCTGGTCTATAAAATGGGTAATTTAATAGTAACCTGCCCACACAATGCTCCTTTGAAATTACTAATGAATACTCTCCTGTCTACACTTAAAAACTATTAGATGCTACAAAAATATTGAGTACGTCCTATCTCGAAAAGAACACGGTGACATATGTTGGTGCTAATTAGGACACTAATGACAAATCTTCTCCATCCTAGGGACCCTGCCTGCACCTCCGCCCCGCTGCATTTCAGAGCTTACCCACGACCTCTGACAAGTCTGAACCCTCCGGACCCGAGGCTGCAACAAAAGCAGCTGAGACGCCGAGACCGAAATGGACCAGACAAAAGAAAGTGGATCTGGGCGAAGGGAACGGGCCGCGGAAGGGGGGTGTGTGCGACTGTCCCCACGAGTCTGAGAGGAACCCGGACGCGGCTCCCCAACTCCCACCTGGACGGCGGCCCGCGCCGGCCCCGCGGCCCTCCCCGCACGCCCCCGGCGCCGCCCGGCTCGCGCTTCCAGACCCCGTGTGATCCCGCGCTCCCGCCGACTCGCGCCCCGAGGCCGCCGCCGCCGCCGCCGCCGCCCCGCGAGCCTCAGGTGCGAAAGTTAAACCGCCGCCGCATCACCTGAGGCCGGGGCAGGAGGCGGCCGGGCCAGCGCAACCCAGCCCGCGGCGCGTCCGCCCGGCGCGAGCCCGGGGCCCGAGCCGCCGCGGCCGGGCAGGGCAGGGCAGGGCAGGGCCGGGCCCGGTCGGGCCGACGCCGGCCCCTCGGGCGGCCGCGCCCCGCCGGGCTCCCAACCGCCGGCCCTCACCTGCGTCCGCGTCCCGGGGCGCCCGGCTGCCCGCAGCCCGGCTCTGAGGACTCGGCGGCGGCGGCTCCCGCGGCGGCGATGCCGGTTCGGCGAGACGGGAAGCGACAGGAGCCAAACCCCGCGGAAAGCGCTCGAGCTGCGCCGGCGGCCCGGAGCCCGCGGCCTGGGTCTCGGCGCCCGAGCGCTCCCCGCAGCCTCCGGCTCCGCGCACCCACCTCCTCCGCGGGTTCCGGCCCGAGCGGCGCGTGGGCGGCGCCCCGTCCTGACCCCGCGCAGCCTGGCGAGCGGCGCCGGCGGCGCCCGTGGGAAAGTTGTGCTTTCCGGTCATCCCTCTACCAGAGCATCAGAAGTTGCCCTGTCTGCGTCTGCCGCGGCCTCACCCAGTCCCACCCACAGTTCCGAGCTCCGAGCCCACCTGCCGGGCCCATTACCTGCTGAGATCCACTCCCATCACCAGACGCTTCTCCACACCTAGACTCTGCCTAAGGCACGGCCACTCTCTGAGTTTACTTTTCCCTTCTGATGTCACTGTCCTGGTTGCTTACCTTATGCGGAAGGTTCCGTCCAAGTACACATGGGATTAACTACCAAAGGGTTTTTGGTTCCTTTCTTGATGAATTACAGCTGGTAGGTGAGTTGATGACCGGAGGTAAATCAAAAGTGCTTACTTAGGGAGTTGGAGGGCTCGCTTGGAGTAAAGGTGGACTTGTCAGCAGGTTGTGAACTCTGCATTCAGAGCAATGAAAATAGACGATCAAAAGACTGTAAGTAAGGTTTGCAATATAAAAAAGCAAGTTTTATTAGGTGCTTCAGGAAGGGGAAGGAAGCTGAGTGGGAGGACCTCAAAAGACTGTACAGCTTTCTCTGCTAGATACAGAAATCGCCATTTGCCCAAGTGGTTTCTTTAGAGTCTTGTTCTAAGAATTGCGTGCATGCTCAGTCCCATTCATGTCTTTGCGACCCCTTGGACTGTAGCCTGCCAGGCTCCTCTGTCCACGGAATTTTTCAGACAAGAATACTGGAGTGGGTGGGTTGCCATTTTCTTCTCCAGGGGATCTTCCCAACTCAGGGATGGAACCCTCCTACTTCTTCATTAGCAGGCACTGACTTAGGCAATATAAGTCAGTGATTTCCCAAGTGAAAATCTGATGAGATCATCAACAACAAAACCACACAAAAACATGATAGGAAAAGTAAACTACAGACCTTTTGAGTATTAATATAGAAATCCACAACAAAATACCTAGCAAACCAAATCCAGCAACGTAGAAAAACCGTTTTACAACATGAGCAAGAGGGATTTCGCTAGTAAGTACAAGGTTGGTTTATCGTTAAATGAATTATGGATGTAATACACTCTCTTTTTAAAAAAAAAAAAAAAGGGAGAAAAACCACAGGATCATCTCAATAGTTGAAGAAAAAGCACTTGACAAAACCTAGCTCTTTTTCATGACTAAAAACACTCAACTAGGTAGGAAGAGAACAGCCTCAATCTGATAAAGGACATCCACAATCTAATTTTAAAAATTAAAAAAAAAGGAAGATAACATCATAATCACTGGTAAAAGAATGAATAATTTCACATAAGATCAAGGATAGAAAAAAATATGTCCACTCTTGCTACTTTTATTGGACATTGTACTACAGGTTCTAAGCAGAGCAATTAAGCAAGAAAGGTGAGATATCTTATAGAAATAAAGCAAACAGAAGAAAGAATTTTTGAAGAAAACCAGGACAATAGTTTTCAGCACTGAGAGGCAATAGGACAAAAGTTCTCAGATTAATGGATAAAAATTACCTATGTCAAAGTGTACTAGTATGAAATTTCAAAGGACATGGTTCTAAGAAAAGATTTTAATAGGTTCCAGGGAGGAAAAAAGAGATCATTTACAGAGATTCAGAAATTGGAATGGCATTGGAATTTTTGAAGAAGCATAAGTAAAGAGAAATTCTGAGAGAAAGTTATTTCCAATCCAGAAGTTAAGGTTATAAAAAAAGACATTTTCAGTATGCAAAGTTTTAGACATTCTTTTCATGCATTCTTTCTCAGGAAACAATTGGAAAACTTGCCCCACCACTACAAAGAGGTGAGGTAAGGGGTCTGTTAGAGGAGACAGATGAAGGTTACACCCAAGACAACTTGGTTGGAACGTCCACCAGAAAAAATCCACATCCTAGCCCTGGAGCCTTGCATTTCACAGTAAAAGAGACTTTGCTGATATAGAGTTATGACCATAAATATGGAGGCTATCCTGGATTATCCAGGTAGACCCAACCTAGTCTAAAAGCCTGTGCTTTCCCTGAGTGTGTGAAGAAAACAGATAGTGCCAAATGTAGCAAAGAGTCTAAGGTGTTTGACTGTGTTAGCTGACCTGTGAGGCAACATAATAGCTCAGATGTGGGGCTCAGGAGTCATAGTGCCCTGACTTGATTCCCAACTCTACTTCTTATAATTATAAAACCTTAGGAAAAATTTCTTTCTTTCTGTGTCTTAGTTTCTTCGTCTGTAAATGGAAGGTAATAAGATTGTAGAAGTAGGAGATTTTTCTGCTTTTACCCATTGAAGTGCTTAAAATATCTGGCACATAGTTAATACTCAATAAATACCAGCTGTTATTATTGACAACATTTAAGAAAATAGTTTCTGTAGAGTAATAATTAGTTAGGACTCATGTCAGTGAAATGACAGAAATCCAACTCTAGTTGGCCCTGGGGAAATATTCAGTATTTCATAAGTCTATTATAGTTTTATGTACCTCTGCGATTCCCACGGGGTTCAGTGGTAGAGAATTTGCATTCAGAAGACGCAAGAGATGAAAATTCAATCCCTGGTTGGAGAATATCCCCTGGAGGAGGAAATGGCAATCCATTCCAGTATTCTTGCCTGGAGAATCCCATGGACAGAGGAGCCTGTGGGGTACTGCATGTGGGGTCACAAAGAGTCAGACACGAATGAGCAACTGAGCACACACGTTTGGATCTAACTGATCAAATGATTCTATGGGCAGAATATCTCCATCTTTGGCCTCTATTTTTGGTTCTGTGTTGGCTTTATTTTTAGAAAAGAACAGTCTATATCTTAACAAGATTGGCCACCAGGGATGCTAGGATTAAATTCAACTGTAACTGTTAGCAGTTACAAAGTTAGCAAACAGGATGGAAAAGGAACACGTCTTTCCCAATATTGCAGCAAGATTCTGGAACTGAGTCTTACCATATAGACCTGGATTGGAGGAGGGCATGGCAACCCACTCCAGTATTCTTGCCTGGAGGATCCCATAGACAGAGGAGACTGGTGGGCTCTTTTTGACCATAGGGTCAAAAAGAGTCGGACGCAACTGAAGTGACTTAGCACATATAGACCTGGATTGCATGCCCATCCCCATTAATTACTGTGGCTAGAGGGAGATAACAAGCAGATTGGCCAATTGACTACTATTTGTTCACCCATAAAACTGTGTGTGTGTGTGTGTTGGGATGTGGTTGTTGGGGGGAATCAACTTCCTTACTCAGACCACATAGACTGAAAGTGGGAAAGGCATAGTTCCTCAAAAGAATATCGTGTGCTGTTATCAGAACACAGAAATGGATATTTGGGCAGACAGAAATAAAAGATGTACATTATCAGTGATGAATGTAGTTAATCAAACACGGAGTGAAAGATTACTGAACCTCAGAGAAACCCCAGCTAAGCCTTGGATGATGGTAGAAATCTGTATGTAGGTTTTGTGGGATGTTTAGCACCCCAGGAAGAAAAACAAGTGATGTACAATATGTAATTTATGTGAGGTTCTGGTTTGGGAAAGTGAACATGACTAAAGGAGAAGAGTTAAAGGAAAGAGAAAGTCATAAAAGAACTGTGGAAATGTCCATTCTTGGGCCATATTGGGCAGAGAGGCAATAAGGCCAGAAAGGTATTGGTAAAGTAATCTTTATGTCTCTGAATGTTCCTGCACTAGTCAAGTTACGAGACTAGTGCTAGAGTCATTGAGAAGGGCAATGTTTCTAAAGATTAGTAGGTAATAGCAGTGAAGTGCAGGAGTTTACTGATTTATTATTATTAGTTATAAGTATATGTAATATGGCTATATAATAAATTATATTAATATTAAGTTCAGTTCAGTCTCTCAGTTGTGTCCGTCTCTTTGCGACCCCATGGACTGCAGCACGCCAGGCCTGCCTGTCCATCACCAACTCCCGGAGTCCACTGAAAGCCATGTCCATTGAGTCGGTGATGCCATCCAACCATCTCATCTTCTGTCATCCCCTTCTCCTCCTGCCCTCAATCTTTCCCAGCATCAGGGTCTTTTCCAATGAGTCAGTTCTTTGCATCAGGTGGCCAAAATTGGAGTTTCAGCTTCAACACCAGTCCTTCCAATGAATAGTCAGGACTGATTTTCTTTAGGATGCGCTGATTTTATCTCCTTGGAATCCAAGGGACTCTCAAGTGTCTTCCCCAACACCACAGTTCAAAAGCATAAATTCTTTGGTGCTCAGCTTTCTTTACAGTCCAACTCTCACATCCAAACATGACTTTTGGAAAAACCATAGCCTTGATGAGATGGACCTTTGTTGGTAAAGTAATATCTCTGTTTTTTAATATGCTGTCTAGTTTGGCCATAACTTTTGTTCCAAGGAGTAAGTGTCTTTTTATTTCATGGCTGCAGTCACCATCTGCAGTGATTTTGGAGCCCAAAAAAATAAAGTCAGCCACTGTTTCCACTGTTTCCCCATCTATTTCCCATGAAGTGATGGGACCGGATGCCATGATCTTCGTTTTCTGAATGTTGAGCTTTAAGCCAACTTTTTCACTCTCCTCTTTCACCTTCATCAAGAGGCTCTTTAGTTCTTCTTTGCTTTCTGCCATAAGGGTGGTGTCTTTTGCATATCTCAGGTTATTAATATTTCTCCCAGCAATCTAGATTCCAGCTTGTGCTTCATCCAGCCCAGCGTTTCTATTTTTTTTTTTCTTCTGTTTTTTTTTTTTTTTTAACATGTGTTCCTCATCCCCATCCCTCCTCCTGCCTCCCTCTCTATCCCATCCCTCTGGGTTTTCCCAGTGCACCAGCCCCAAGCACTTGTCTCATGCATCCAACCTGGGCTGGTGGTCTGTTTCACCCTTGATAGTACACTTGTTTCAATGCTGTTCTCTCAGAACATCCCACCCTCGCCTTCTCCCAGAGTCTAAAAGTCTGTTGTGTACATCTGTGTCTCTTTTACTGTTTTGCATATAGGGTTATCTTTATCATCTTTTTAAATTCCATATATATGCATTGGTATACTGTATTGGTGTTTATCTTTCTGGCTTACTTCACTCTGTATTATGGGCTCCAGTTTCATCCATCTCATTAGAACTAATTCAAATGAATTCTTTTTAATGGCTGAGTAACATTCTGTGGCGTATATGTACCACAGCTTCCTTATCCATTCATCTGCTGATAGGCATCTAGGTTGCTTCCATGTCCTGGCTCAGTGTTTCTAATAATGTACTCTGCATATAAGTTAAATAAGCAGGGTGACAATATACAGCCTTGATGTACTCCTTTTCCTATATGGAACCAGTCTGTTGTTCCATGTCCAGTTCTAACTGTTGCTTCCTGACGTGCATTTCTCAAGAGGCAGGTCAGGTGGTCTGGTATTCCCATCTCTTTCAGAATTTTCCACAGTTTATTGTAATCCACACACTCAAAGGCTTTGGCATAGTCAATAAAGCAGAAATAGATGTTTTTCTGGAACTCTCTTGCTTTATCGATGATCCAGTAGATGTTGGCAATTTGATCTCTGGTTCCACTGCCTTTTCTATATCCAGCTTGAACATCTGGAAGTTCATAGTTCACATATTGTTGGAGCCTGGCTTGGAGAATTTTGAGCATTACTTTGCTAGCATGCAATAGTAATTGCACTTTGCAATTGTGCAATAGTTTGAGCATTCTTTGGGATTGCCTTTCTTACGGATTGGAATGAAAACTGACCTCTTCTAGTCCTGTGGCCACTGCTGAGTTTTCCAAATTTGCTAGAATATTGAGTGCAGCACTTTCAGAGCATCAGGTCAGGAGTTTACTGATTTATTATTATTATTAGTTATAAGTATATGTAATATGGCTATATAATGTGTTATATAAATATATGTCATAATAAAATACCTAATGAAAGGATTAATGTTAGTATTAATAAAAATCAAGCCAGAATTTCTTCTACCAGTTACAATAATTTTGCAATTCATAAAACACCTAACAGGAAAGACTGTTCAAAGAAAATTGTGATGTTATGAAAATATCAAAGAAGATTTGAGATTCATGATTTTTCAACTGCATGATCTTGGGCAAGTTACGACTTTAACACCAAGTTTCCTCAGTTACAAAAGTGGTTTATCTTAAATTATATGTCTTAGTAGGTTGTTGTGATTATCAAGAGAAATAATAAAATCTGGAAGTTCTTGGTTCACATACTGTTGAAGCCCAGTGTGAAGGATTTTGAGTGTTACCTTCCTAACATGTGAAGATGAGCACACCTGTACAGTAGCTTGGACATTCTATGGCATTGCCTTTCTATGGGATTGCAATGAAAACTGATCTTTTCCAATCCAGTGGCCACTGCTGAGTTTTCCAAATTTGCTGATATATTGAGTGCAACACTTTAACAGCATCATCTTTCAGCATTTTAAATAGCTCACTTGGAATTCCATTACCTCCACTAGCTTTGTTTGTAGTCATATTTTCTAAAGCCCACTTGACTTCACACTCCAGAATGCCTGGCTCTAAATGAATGACCACAACACCATGGTCATGCCGGTCATTAAGACCTTTTTTGGATAGTTCTTCTGTGTATTCTTGCCACCTCTTCTTAATTTCTTCTGCTTCTGTTAGGTCCTTGATTTTTCTGTCCTTCATTGTGCTCATCTTTGTATGAAATATTCCCTTGGTATCTCTAATTTTCTTGAAGAGATCTCTAGTCTTTCCCATTCTATTGTTTTTCTCTATTTCTTTGCATTGTTCACTTAACAAGGCTTTCTTATCTCTCCTTGCTATTCTCTGGAACTCTGCATTCAGTTGGCTATAATTTTCCTCTTTTGTCTTTCTCTTCTCTTCTGATACTTCTTATGCTGAAGCTCAAATACACTTTTAACTTTTCTGGTGACTCAGATAGTAAAGAATCTGCCCACAATGCAGGTGACACAGGTTCAACCCGTGGGTCAGGAAGATCTCCTGGAGAAGGAATTGGCTACCCACTCGAGTATTCTTACATGGAAAATTCCATGGACAGAGGAACCTGGTGGGCTACAGTCCATGTGGTCACAAAGAGTCGGACACGACTAAGTGACTAAGCACACTCACACATATTTTAACACTAGCTTTTCATTTAAGCAGTTCCTTTCAGGTTATTGAAGTAATTTCCCAATCAATTTGAGTTGGCTGTACCTTCTGTTAGAGTTATCTTTTCTAAATTAATGATTCAAAGAAATTTTGTACAACCAGTTAATTTATCTAACATTGAGAATATTACTAGTCAAAGAGGTTACATACACCTTCCATCTACAAATGTTGTTATGGGATTCATTCCAAATGTTAGTTGTTTGGTTTAATCATTTCAATGAAATTGATTGTGAAGACAATTGTTATTAGGGAATAATAAAAAGAAGTACAAGTAGCTGTGAAAAGAAGAGAAGAAAAGGAAAAGGAGAAAAGGAAGGATATTCCCATGTGAATGCAGAGTTCCAAAGAAGCAAGGAGAGATAAGAAAGACTTCCTCCGTGATCAATGCAAAGAAATAGAGGAAAACAACAGAATGGGAAAGACTAGAGATATCTTCAAGAAAACTAGAGATATCAAAGGAATATTTCATGCAAAGATGGGCACAATAAAGGACAGAAATGGTATGGACCTAATAGAAGCAGAAGGTATTAAGAAGAGGTGGCAAGTACACACAAAAGAACTATACAAAAAAGATCTTCATGACCCAGATAATCATGATGGTGTGATTACTCACCTAGAGCCAGACATCCTGGAATGTGAAGTCAAGTAGGCCTTAGGAAGCATCACTATGAACAAAGCTAGTGGAGGTGATGGAATTCCAGTTGAGATATTTCAAATCCTAAAAGATAATGCTGGGAAAGTGCTGCACTCAATATGCCAGCAAATTTGGAAAACTCAGCAGTGACCACAGGACTGGAAAAGGTCAGTTTTCATTCCAACCCCAAAGAAAGGCAATGCCAAAGAATGCTCAAACTACCACAATTGCACTCTAGCAAAGTAATGCTCAAAATTCTCCAAGCCAGGCTCCAACAATATGTGAACTGTGAACTTCCAGATGTTCAAGCTGGCTTTAGAAAAGGCAGTGGAACCAGAGATCAAATTGCCAACATCTACTGGATCATCGATAAAGCAAGAGAATACCAGAAAAACATCTACTTCTGCTTTATTGACTATGTCAAAGCCTTTGAGTGTGTGGATTACAATAAACTGTGGAAAATTCTGCAAGAGATGGGAATACCAGACCACCAGACCTGCTTCCTGAGAAATCTGTATGCACGTCAGGAAGCAACAGTTAGAACTGGACATGGAACAACAGACTGGTTCCAAATAGGAAAAGGAGTACGTCAAGTATATTGTCACCCTGCTTAGTTAACGTATATACAGAGTACATTATTAGAAATGCTGAGCTGGATGAAGCACAAGCTGGAATCAAGATTGCTGGGAGAAATATCAATAACCTCAGATATGCAGATGATACCACTCTTATGGCAGAAAGCGAAGAAGAACTAAAGAGCCTCTTGATGAAAGTGAAAGAGGAGAGTGAAAAAGTTGGCTTAAAACTCAACATTCAGAAAACTAAGATCATGGCATCCAGTCCCATCACTTCATGGCAAATAGATGGGGAAACAGTGGACACAGTGAGAGACTTTATTTTCTTGGGCTGCAAAATCACTGCAGATGGTGACTGCAATCATGAAATTAAAAGACATTTGCTCCTTGGAAGGAAAGTTATGACCAACCCAGACAGCATATTAAAAAGCAGAGACATTACTTTGCCAACAAAGTCTGTCTAGTCAAAGCTATGGTTTTTCCAGTAGTCATGTATGGATGTGAGAATTGGACTATAAAGAAAGCTGAGCACCAAAGCATTGATGGTTTTGAACTGTGGTGTTGGAGAAGACTCTTGAGAGTCCCTTGGACTGCAAGGAGATACAATCAGTCCATCCTAAAGGAAATCAGTCCTGAATATTCATTGGAAGGACTCATGCTGAAGCTGAAACTCCAATACTTTGACCACCTGATTCGAAGAACTGATTTATTTGAAAAGACCATAATTCTGGGAAAGATCGAATGCAAGAGGAGAAGGGGATGACAAGGATGAGATGGTTGGATGGCATCACCGACTCAATGGGCATGAGTTTGAGTAAACTCCAAGAGTTGGTGATGGACAAGGAGGCCTGGTGTGCTGCAGTCCGTGGGGTTGCCAAGAGTCATACACGACTGAGCGACTGAACTGAACTGAATAAAAAGAAAGAGAAGAGAAAAAATTTGTGATTTATATGTACTGTCTTCCCAAAGGAATCCAAGCAAATAGAACCTTTTAATATTGTGACACTTCTCACTCCAGCTTACTCTCTGGCAGCAGCAAGGTCTCAGTCTGTCAGAGAGCTTATTACTTGCCTGCAAAAGGTCTAACGTGCAGTGTGCTTTAATATTTAAGTTTATGGCCTTGGGCATTGTGGGCATGGAATTCACAAATTTACCAAAATAATATCATTCATACTTGTGAATATTATTTCATATATTTCTCTGTGCCATATTTTGTCATGATCAGAGTGGCTGTCACTTCTTTTACCAAAAAGATCACCATCTGCAACCCATTAGCTTCATTTGCTAACTTTTCTGTCAGTACTTACTATGTAAAAAAGCCCATGTCTATAATTAAAAAAAAAAAAGATTATGATTTAAGACTTGCTTTGACAGTATATTAGATATCTTAACTATATATTTAACAGCTTTATCCTTTGTAATATGTATAATGGAACAAATAAATGTTACTTTGATGAAAGCCCCAAGCCTGGCTCTCTCATTAGCTATGTGCTATTTCTTGTCAAATGACTTAACCTGTCTTAACTTCAGTTTTCTTATCTGAAAAGTAACAGAATCATGGAATTTTAGGACTGGAAGGCACCCTAAAAATCAGGGATGCCTGAAAGTTCAACACAGTCTTATGCAGTCAGTCTTGAGGCAGAATCCATCTTTAACTTTGGCCTCAGTCTTTGGAGGCTCAAAATGTCAAGTACTGACTAGAGTGCCATTTCTGATAATACAGAGACATCTTTGTTTATTTTGAAAATCAGTTAATAAATATTATTTTGATATGTTAATAGATCCACAGTTTAAGGGAAAAAATCCTCTCAAGTGATTGTGTGAATGAATGAGCACATGAAAGAAAGAAAAAACAAGCAAGTAAATTAAGTCATATGAGGGTGTTTTTCTCAGTCAGGGCATGAGGCTTCAGTGTTTAAGTATATCATTGAAATTGCATTCATAACCAATAATAGAATCTTTGAGAGTTAACAGGGAATAAGTTGGGCAAGTTAGAGGTTATAACTTTGGTTGTTTACTATTAGAAAGGAAGGAAAGATTAATAATATAACTGTAGTATCCAGTATTGGCAGAACCAGCCAAAACAGAGCTTGCCTCTCAAACAACTTCAAATGAAGGTCAGCATTTAGTATCACAAACATGCCCTGTAGAGACCACATGAGCAATTTAGTACCTGTGGTACAAACCCATGGACTGTAGCTTACCAGGCTCCTCTGTCCGTGGAATTATCCAAGCTAGAATATTGGATGGGTAGCCATTCCCTTCTCCAGGGGATCTTCCCAACCCAGGGATAGAACTCAGGTCTCCCGCACTTCAGGCAGATTCTTTACCAGCTGACCCACTAGGGAAGCCCTTGTTAGTAAAGAGCTCTAAGTAATCAAATATGTTTTATTATGTTGACCTGAAATCTTCTTGCCTAATAAAATTTCATCCAGTGCCCTGAATTCTGTTCTCTGATGTAACATATTAATAGCATAACCTTTGAAGTTTACCACTCTAAAGATTTGAAGTCAATCCTTTGCCATGTCTCTTCTAGGCTCCTCAACCGTTTATGACACATGCAGACCACACCTTTCACTATCCTAGTATTCTTTTCTGATACTTTATGTTCCCCTTAAAAATGTAGGAGACTTTAAAATGAGAACCCAGGACTTAGTACTTTCATTCACTCAAGATGTTTTTAATTGAACACATGACCTGTCTCTAAGGGTGAGATATAGCAGTGAACAAAACAGATAAAAGTCCAGTGGAACTTATATTCTTATTGGGAAAGGCAACAAATAACAAAGTAAAATGTACAGTATATTAGAAAGTAATACACGCTATAGAAAAAAAAATAGCAGTGAAGGGATATAGAACACTCTGAGGGTGAGGTTGAGGGGTTTACAATGTAAAATAGTGATCAGGGAGTCACTGCGAAGGTGACTGTACCCCTAATCTTCTGGTGACCCCCTAGTTCTGCTGTCTTCTCTTATCCCACCTATTCTCCATCTCAAGAGGCTGACATATGGAGCCAATCAGCAGTTCCCCTGCCACTTGTCTCCATTTGGATTCACCACTGTGAATCCTAGTAAGATATTAGAGGGAGGGAGGAGAGTGAGGTCAAGATATTTATTCCTTAGCTATCACTTGGTGAGGATTTTCTGGTTAACTGTGTCCCTCTACTGGAAATTTGATTCCTCTCAAGGATGTTGGCTTTGCAAGATTCTCTCCTTCTGTCTCCAGTAACCACTCCCTTTCTTGTCCCTTTAGGCCTAGGCATGGTGGGCTCCAGGTTATTGGACTATTATTTGTGGTTTCTTTATGTCCACAGTTTTGAAAACAGTCCCTTTGTTCATGAGCCTTTTTTGACATTATCCTATTTAAAGTATGCTGTTTCCTGTTAGAACACTGAGAGATGCAGTGATATTTGAAAGAGATAACGGTAAGTTGTGTGGATAAGGATAAGGGTAATACTCATGAAAACATGAGTATTGCAGGAGTGGCAAGTATAGACAGATTGCTGTTGACACAGTCTGGTAGTGTAGAGCACAGAGGAGCTTTCATCTCCCTTGTTTTGTTAGCCGCTCAGTCATGTCCAGCTCTTTGCGATCCCATGGACTGTAGTCCACTAGTCTCCTCTGTCCATGGAAATCTTCAGGCAAGAATACTGGAGTGGGTTGCCATTTCCTTCTCCAGGGGATCTTCCTTGACCACCTCATTATATATATATGTCCATTAGTGTAGTCAAAGATTGCAGTAGCTTTCTAGTGGCAGTAACACTCTTTTTATACTGAGCTTGTCATAAACTCAAATTCTTCTGACTCATTAATGTTGGAGTAAAATACATAACCTTAACATGTATTTCCTTTAACTTTTATCTTTTTTTGCCATAAACAAATACTTTATAGGTATCTACTATGTGTCAAATATTGTGCTACTTACTGGGAATCTAATAGTAAATCAAACAAAAATGGTTTCTACCCTTCTGGAAGGTTCTGCCTCATATAGGAGACAATTAAATAATCACAGAAATAAGTCTGTGAAAAGCTCTGAGAATTGTCAGTTCAGAAAGAAACTGTTGGGACTAGTACACAGAGAGTAAAGGTGTTATGTAAAATGGGGCTAGCAAGATAAAAAAGTGCTATATCACACAGAGATTCACTGGATATACTAACTATTTTGTTCTTTGTTCCCAAATCAGTGAGAATCCATTGAAGAGCTCAAGTAACTGGGTGAATTGGTCAGATTTGTGTTTTGGAAATACCAATCTAGCCACGGTGTGGAGAGTGAATTAGAAGTTAAGAATCAACCCAAGAAGACCAATTAGGAAGCTACTGAGAAATGTTGGAATTATAGGTAGAACTAGAGTAACCTTCATAGTTGAGAGATCTTGAGGTGAAATGGGCAGAAAAGGGAAGTTGGTATCTGTGATGACTGCCTTATGTTTCTTATTTGCATCATTAACTGGATGGAAGTAACACTCAAGTAATATAGCCAACATTGGAAGAGAAACATACTTTAGAGAGGAAGAGCAAGAATTTGGTTCTGAATATATAAAACTTAAGATCTGCATAAGATGTTCAAGAAAAGAGGTCAACTAGGTAGATGGAAACATAAGCCTGTAGCTCAGAAAGACACATCTCTATGTAACTGGCAATCCAGATAGCTGATAACTATCATATTGGTTTTGTTTAATGATACAAATCTACCACTGTATCAAAAACACTGATTCTATTATTTGGAGTGACAGTAACTGTTTTTACTTCTGAGCTCTCTGAAACTTGGTGATGTGCTTTCCATGTATTCATCCAAACTGGTGACCATTAAACTAGATGGTGCTAAATCCTAATCAGGTGCTCAGTTTGGAAACCTCAAATAATAAATGGATACTGACTGTAATTTGGCACAGCACGTTCCAAGCTGTGACTGTTCTCTGAACTCTTAGCATATATTTTATATTTTTGACTGCCCTTCTTATGCCTTCTGATTTTCTTTATTCTTGGTATATGTGTCTTTACTATTTCTGCTATGTGCTTTTGGTGGGATAGACCTACAAGATAGAATCGGGCAGCTGAAAAAGTAGATAAAAATGAAGAAATAACAAATTTTTAAGGTACCAACTGCTTTAAATGTTTACTTGCAAAAGCACTAAGCAGAGAATGTTGTACACCAATGCTACATGATTATTGTTCTTTGGTAAATCTAGGAAAGTTCTGTTATTGATTTACAGTAGATCTTCTCTGGTACCCAGTATAAAGACAGCAGAACAGTCAGCTGCTATATCCCTGGTGTATGCAGAACACGGCTCCATCTCCTCCATTGTTCTATACAATGTTCCAAACCACAGTCTCTCATACTCAGAGCTGGGTTCTAAGGCATCTTATTATCTCTATATAACCTACAGTTCAGCTGTCCTTCTTCTTCTCAGTCAGCTTTTATCTCTGTTTCCACAAGAAATTCAACCAAACCAAGTACATTGCAGTCTTTGTAGTTTTGTGGATCCCAGAAGGATCACATTGCACCTCACATGGCATATCACTTTTAAAATCTCACCTGGCTGTCCCTTCCTGAGTTTTTATCCCCAGCTTCACAATCACTGGATTCCTCTTTCTGCCCTCACCGCTTCACAGGTCTCAACTCACCTCCCCATGATTGCTGTTCTACTAACCCTTCTTTCCTTAGGTATTTTAATCTCCTCTCTCTCTCTCTCTCTCCATCTCCCTCCCCACCCCCTCTCTTTTCCTTCTACAGAGCAACTTACTGTTTTTCTAATTTGTGCCGCTAAACTTTCATACCTCACAGAGCTCACCAACCTCCAGGTATCAGGGACTGTTCTTGTGGGGCAGTGAGCGATTATAAGTTTATGATAAATTTAGAATGAAATACATAATGAATATATATGAGAGAGAGAGAGAGAGAGAGACCATGCTGTGAAGCCTGGCATGTGGGATCTTAGTTCCCCAACCAGGAACTGGACCTGAACTCCTTGCATTGGAAGCATGGAGTCTTAACCCCTAGACCACGAGGGAAGTCCCCATAATGAATATTTTTATTGTAAAATATTTGTAACATTCTCTCATTCCTTACACATAGAAGGAAAGTCAGCCTATTTTCTCAGTGTCTCAGTGCCACTGCAGAGAAGAGAATGGTATAAAATTGGGCTTAACATGTATATGATCCCTGAAATGCTGGAAGATCAGGTTGGAGGGGGAAGTGAAGAAAGTTGAGAAAAGAAGAGGGGTGGAGGGGATGCATTAGTTGGAGAGTTTGTAAGGAAGATAGACATTTTCTGCCCTTAAAATGCTTACATAATAACCTATATGTTATCTGAAAACAGTTAATGAAGGGTAATCCAGTAACTGGGCTTCCCTCACGGCTCAGTGGTAAAGAATCTGCCCCCCAATGGAGGAGACGTGGGTTTGATCCCTGGGATGTTGGGAAGATCCCCTGGAGAAGGAAATGGCAATGCACTCCAGTATTCTTGCCTGGAAAATCCCTTGGACAGAGGAGCCTGGTGGGCTACAGACCACTGGTTTGCAAAGAGTCAGATATGACTTAGCCACTAAGCAACAACAATCCAGAAATTAATAAGGGCTATTGGTCTGTGGGTAGAGAAATAGTGTGACATGTGTATTAATTTTAGTCAATACTCCAGGGTCAATAGTTGAAATAATAAAGAATCCATATCTCAGAGGTGTTTAGCTAGTGTTTGAAAGACTAACCAGAATGACTAGCATTATCACTGATCCACACCAAAAGATTTGATAATTATTATTTGGATGTTAGAAATGATTCTTCATTCATGTGGTCAGTAGTTTTCAAAGTATACAGATTGGCAAAAAGAACTTCACAGTTACCTCTACATTTGCATGAATAGGAAACAAGATTCTAGCAATGCCAAGAGGGTATGCTGTTGAGAACAACTTGACTTCATACCTAAAGACTCACTGAGTCAAATGTCTGGATGGACATTTTTGGAGGCATCCATCATCTGATCTTACTAGGAGGTTGGAAGAATCCTTTTTGCTGTTCAGCTGCTCAGTCATATTCCACTGTTTGTGATCCCATGGATTGTAGCACTTCCCTGTCCTTCACTATCTCCCAGAGTTTGTTCAAACACATGTCCATTGAGTCGGTGATGCCATCCAACCATCTCATCCTCTGTCAGCCCCTTCCTCTCCTGCCCTCAACCTTTCCAGGATCAGGGTCTTTTCCAATGAGTCAGTTCTTCACGTCAGGTGGCAAAAGTATTGGAACTTCAGCATCAGTCTTTGCAATGAATATTCAGGCTTGATTTCCTTTAGGATTGACTGGTTTGATCTCTTTGCAGTCCAAGGGACTCTCAAGAGTCTTCTCCAGCACTACAATTTAAAAGCATCAATTTTTGGCACTCAGCCTTCTTCATGGTCAAACTCTCACATCCGTATATGACTACTGGAAAAACCATAGCTTTGACTAGATGGAAATTTGTCAGCAAAGTAATGTCTCTGCTTTTTAATACGCTATCTAGGTTTGTCACAGCTTTACTTTCAAGGAGCAAGTATCTTAATTTCATGGCTGCAGCCACTGTCTACAGTGATTTGGAGCCAAAGAAAATAAAGTCTGTCACTGTTTCCATTTGTTCCCCTCTATTTGCCATGAAGTGATGGGATTGGATGCTATGATCTTAGGTTTTTGAAGGTTGAGTTTTAAGCCAGCTTTTCTGCTCTCCTCTTTCACCTTCATTAAGAGACTCTGGATCCTTTTCACTTTCTGCCATTGCAGTGGTGTCATCTGCATATATGAGGTTGTTGATACTTTTCCCAGCAATCTTGATTCCAGCTTGAGCTTCATCCAGTCTGGCATTTTCCCATGTGGTACTCTGCATATAAGTTAAATAGGCAGAGTGACAATATATAGCCTTAACATATTCCTTTCCCAATTTTGAACCAGTTCGTTGTTCTATGTCTGGTTTTAACTGTTGCTTCTTGGCCTGCATACAGGTTTCTCAGGAGACAGATGAGGTGGTCTGGTATTACCATCTCTTTAAGAATTTTCCAGTTTGTTGTGATATACATAGTCAAAGGCTTCAGTGTAGTCAATGAAGCAGAAGTAGGTGTTTTTCCGAAATTCTCTTGCTTTACCTATTATCCAACTGATGTTGGCAATTGGATCTCTGGTTCCTCTGCCTTTTCTAAATTCAACTTGTACATCTGGAAGTTGTTGGTTCACATGCTGTTGAAGCCTACCTTGAAGGATTTTGATCATTACCTTGCTAGCATGTGAAATGAATGCAATTGTGAGGTAGTTTGAACATTCTTTAACATTGCCCTTCTTTGGGATTGGAATGAAAACTGACCTTTTACAGCCCTGTGGCCACTGCTGAGTTTTCCAAATTTTCTGGCATATTGAGTGCAGAATATTGTTGCATCTGCTGTGAGTGAATCTTCCTTGAAAAGTGCTTGAAAGAACAGAGGTCAGGGATGGCACTGAATTTACAGAATAGGTTAATTACCTGTTTTTCTTTCCTATTTTTTTGTGTTGTGGTAAAATACACATAACATAAAATTTACCATGTAAACCATTTTTCAATGTATAGTTCAGTGATACCCAATATATTCATAATGTGCTACCACCACCATCACATATCTCCAGAACTCTTCATCTTATAAAACTGAAACTCTCTACCCACTAAACAATAGTTATTCCCTCCCCTCAGCCACTTGCAATCAACATTCTATTTTCTGTCTCTAGGATTTTATCTACTCTAAGTACCTCACGTAAGTGGAATCATACAGTACTGGTCTTTTTGTGACTGCCTTATTTTAGTTAGCATAACGTCCTCAAGGTTCCTTCAAGTTCAATCATGTATGAGAATTTCCTTCCTTTTAAAGACTGCATACTCTTGTCACTTGTTTCTCTCTCTCTCTCTTCTTTTTTTGTCTACTCATTTTCCAGTATTTGTAGCTGTGCCAAATTTTGCTCTGAGACTTGCTTTCACTGTAATAGTCCATTGTAAGGCTTTGGTGGAGGAGACCTGTTATCCTTATGTATCTCTTTGAACCAGGATATTGTTATTTACCAAAAGTACCTAATAATTGTTGTTTAGTTGCTAAGTCATGTCCAACTCTTTTGTGACCCCATGGACCATAGCCCACCAGGCTGCCCTGTCCATGAGATTTCCCAGGCAACAATACTGAAGTGGGTTGCTATTTCCTTCTACAGGGGATCTTTCCAACTCAGAGATTGAACCCACATGTCCTGCATTAATTAGCAGGTGGATTCTTTACCAGTGAGCCTCCTGGGAGGCCCCACCTAATAATTAGGAATGATCAAATTGCCTTAGGACTGTTTTCAACATTTGGGTTACAATATTTATAATCAACATCTTTCAGTGGTCAGTTATTAAATCCAGGATTATAAACCAACTCTCAAAAAATATAATTACATTTAGTGAACAGTAGTTTTATCTTAAAGTAGGATAATTTTCAGCAGTAAAAATTCTTATTAAATTATTTGATTATTGATATTATTCACTCATTTGAAGACTTTTTAGCAAATAAGGTAATTATAAATAATTCTATTGAGCTTTAATTTTAAATGAAATCAGAATTTGTACTGAACATTTTAGAAATCTGGCAAAGATATACATATATTTTGGTTTCACATTAATTTTTTACAGGTGTTATAGCTTAAGGCAAGGGATACAAAGGAAAAATTTGCTTATAAATGCTGTGTGTGCTTCTAGGACAGTAGTCTTTCATTTCTGGATTTTTATTGCAGTTGAAAAAGAGCCCAAGGAGGAGTTAAGAACAAAGAAATAGAAATAAAAGAGATCAAATAGAAAAATTTTCCCAAAGAAATCAAATATGATAGGAATTGGAGACAAAAGACATGATCAAGTTCAGACTGCTGAAATGAATTAATCCCTACTGCAAAGTTCTTCTCTTGGTCTAAGTGTAATAAAATCATAATTTTGAAAGTATAAATTAAATGATTTCAAATGTTTTCCAGTATAGGAAAAACTGAAAAAAAAAAAAAAATAATGCTTTCTCTGAGAGAAGGTAAAATAACACACATTTATTAAGTATTACTATGTGCTAGGCCCTTTTAACAAACAGTACCTTATTTTTCAACTCCTTACTCCTCCACTATGCTTAGGAAGTATGACTTGGTTATTATACACACAAGGTCTTCAGAGTGGATAGTGGCATGAATGGTGGAGAGAGAAAATGGGCACATTTAGAGGATGCATGTGTTTTTATGTAGAAAAGGATATAGAAAAAGGTAAGAGAACACAGAGCCCCTCCAGATGGAGCAGCTGTTTCCCACGGGGATTTTAGCTGTGGATGATGCTAGTGGTACAAATTAATACCAATTATAACTGGGCAAATTATACCCAAGGAGGATGCATGGGAACCTTTAATCTACAGCCTGTTTGTAAGAAGCACAGGTAACAAACTCAACTTGCTCTTGGCATCTGAAGTGGAGGACAGTGGGACTGAGTCCTTAACCCATGGAATCTGATGCTACCTCTGGACAGATAGTGCCAGTATTGAGTTGAATTGTAAGATGGCCAGTTGGTATCTGATAACTGCCTAGTCATGTGGGAAAACCCCCTCTTCCCACATCAGAAGTGGGTACTAGAATCTTTACTGGGAAGCTTACAGTGTGAAAACTCACCCTGCCACATGCGTGAAACACAAACACTTTTCATTAGGTGTGCTGAGGTACAGAAGGCTACGGAAAATGAGTTGAGTGTGTATACATAATATGCATGTAAGTATGCATATCATCTTTAGATAAAGTTTATCATTTCAAATTCCAGAACTAGAGCCATTTTTTCCCTGGGTCTCAAATTACCACTGTGAAACCCCCACTCCCACCCACAAATCCATACTATCTATGAAAAACAGACAACTATTTTACTTTGAGGTCAAATGTCAGACAAAAATGGTTAAGATCCCAAAGGGCTCAAATTGTCAGTGAAATTAGTTACTTGTTTAAAAAAAAATTGTATTTTTTTCTGTTTTCCCCTTGTGACTTTCAAAGTTGCAAGTTAACATTCAAATGTCATTTAAAAATGAATAGTCAATAATTATTCATTATAAAAAATAGCATAGAAAAATATCTATTTAAAGTATTTTTAAAAACCAAAGCCTCCTTGTCTTATAACAGTACCTGTATTATAGAGAATATCACTGATGAGAAGACATAATTTAAAACTTACAGACATTCTTAAAAATACTCAGAACTTGGAAACTTAAGTTCATTCTTTAGACATTCTTAGTAAAATTAAAGCAAAAAACATTAAGGTTTGCACTTCTGTTAAAAACAAGACATTTCTGGGCCCTGGTTATACTTGACTGCTTATCCTTTCCTCTACTCCCAATAGCATAAAACACCCTCTCTAAGTAGAAATTAATGATTGCTTTAAAGTTGCAAGCAGCAATATTTAAATGCAAAGAATATTTTGAGGGCCACATGTATGACTTTAACATATCTGTGAATTTATGTGATGGGAAATGTTTCAGATACCTAGTTGGTTCAATACTTCAAGTATGTGTATTGTGATTATAAAATTTTATAATTTTACAAATTATAAATATAAATATATTGAACAGGTTGTTGGTTCAATACCTCAAGTATGTGTATTGTGGATTATAAAATTATAAAAAAAATTTTTTCCATTTATTTTTATAAGTTGTAGGCTAATTGCTTTTACAATATTGTAGTGGTTTTTGCCATACATTGACATGAATCCGCCATGGATTTACATGTGTTCCCCATCCTATCCTTCTGGGTCTTCCCAGTGCACCGGCCCTGAGCACTTGTCTCATGCATCCAACCTGGGCTGGTGGTCTGTTACACCCTTGATAGTATATTTGTTTCAATGCAATTCTCTCAGAATATCCCACCCTCGCCTTCTCCCACAGAGTCCCAAAGTCTGTTCTGTACATCTGTGTCTCTTTTTCTGTTTTGCATATAGGGTTATTGTTACCATCTTTTTAAATTCCATATATATGCGTTAGTATACTGTATTGGTCTTTATCTTTCTGGCTTACTTCACTCTGTATAATAGGCTCCAGTTTCATCCATCTCATTAGGACTGATTCAAATGAATTCTTTTTAATGGCTGAGTAATATTCCATGGTGTATATGTACCACAGCTTCCTTATCCATTCATCTGCTGATGGGCATCTAGGTTGCTTCCATGTCCTGGCTATTGTAAACAGTTCTGCAATGAACATTGGGGTGCACGTGTCTCTTTCAGATCTGGTTTCCTCAGTGTGTATGCCCAGAAGTGGGATTGCTGGGTCATATGGCAGTTCTATTTCCAGTTTTTTAAGGAATCGCCACACTGTTCTCCATAGCGGCTGTACTAGTTTGCATTCCCACCAACAGTGTAAGAGGGTTCCCTTTTCTCCACACCCTCTCCAGCATTTATTGCTTGTAGACTTTTGGATAGCAGCCATCCTGACTGGTTTGTAATGGTACCTCATTGTGGTTTTGATTTGCATTTCTCTGATAATGAGTGATGTTGAGCATCTTTTCATGTGTTTGTTAGCCACCTGTATGTCTTCTTTGGAGAAATGTCTGTTTAGATCTTTGGCCCATTTTTCGATTGGGTCATTTATTTTTCTGGAATTGAGCTTCAGGAGTTGCTTGTATATTTTTGAGATTAATCCTTTGTCTGTTTCTTCATTTGCTATTATTTTCTCCCATTCTGAAGGCTGTCTTTTCACCTTGCTTATAGTTTCCTTTGTAGTGCAAAAGCTTTTAAGTTTCATTAGGTCCCATTTGTTTAGTTTTGCTTTTATTTCCAATATTCTGGGAGGTGGGTCATAGAGGATCCTGCTTTGATTTATGTCGGAGAGTGTTTTGCCTATGTTCTCTTCTAGGAGTTTTATAGTTTCTGGTCTTACATTTAGATCTTTAATTCATTTTGAGTTTATTTTTGTGTATGGTGTTAGAAAGTGTTCTAGTTTCATTCTTTTACAAGTGGTTGACCAGTTTTCCCAGCCCCACTTGTTAAAGTGGTTGTCTTTTTTCCATTGTATATTCTTGCCTCCTTTGTCAAAGATAAGGTGTCCATAGGTACGTGGATTTATCTCTGGGTTTTCTATTCTGTTCCATTGATCTATATTTCTGTCTTTGTGCCAGTACCATACTGTCTTGATGACTGTGGCTTTGTAGTAGAGCCTGAAGTCAGGCAGGTTGATTCCTCCAGTTCCATTCTTATTCCTCAAGATTGCTTTGGCTATTTGAGGTTTTTTTGTATTTCCATACAAATTGTGAAATTATTTGTTTTGTTCTGTGAAAAATACCGTTGGTAGCTTGATAGGGATTGCATTGAATCTATAGATTGCTTTGGGTAGAATAGCCATTTTGACAATATTGATTCTTCCAATCCATGAACATGGTATATTTCTCCATCTATTTGTGTCCTCTTTGATTTCTTTCATCAGTGTTTTACAGTTTTCTATGTATAGGTCTTTTGTTTCTTTAGGTAGATATACTCCTAAGTATTTTATTCTTTTTGTTGCAATGGTGAATGGTATTGTTTCCTTAATTTCTCTTTCTGTTTTTTCATTGTTAGTGTATAGGAATGCAAGGGATTTCTGCGTGTTAATTTTATATCCTGCAACTTTACTATATTCATTGATTAGCTCTAGTAATTTTCTGGTAGAGTCTTTAGGGTTTTCTATGTAGAGGATCATGTCATCTGCAAACAGTGAGAGTTTCACTTCTTCTTTTCCTATCTGGATTCCTTTTACTTCTTTTTCTGCTCTGATTGCTGTGGCCAAAACTTCCAAAACTATGTTGAATAGTAGTGGTGAGAGTGGGTACCCTTGTCTTATTCCTGATTTTAGGGGAAATGCTTTCAATTTTTCACCATTGAGAATAATGTTTGCTGTGGGTTTGTCATATATAGCTTTTATTATGTTGAGGTATGTTCCTTCTATTCCTGCTTTCTGGAGAGTTTTTATCATAAATGGATGTTGAATTTTGTCAAAGGCTTTTTCTGCATCTATTGAGATAATCATATGGTTTTTATCTTTCAATTTGTTAATGTGGTGTATTACATTGATTGATTTGTGGATATTAAAGAATCCTTGCATTCCTGGGATAAAGCCCACTTGGTCATGATGTATGATCTTTTTGGTACGTTTTTGGATCCTGTTTGCTAGAATTTTGTTAAGGATTTTTGCATCTATGTTCATCAGTGATATTGGCCTGTAGTTACTTTTTTTGTGGCATCTTTGTCTGGTTTTGGAATTAGGGTGATGGTGGCCTCATAGAATGAGTTTGGAAGTTTACCTTCTGCAATTTTCTGGAAGAGTTTGAGTAAGATAGGTGTTAGCTCTTCTTTAAATTTTTGGTAGAATTCAGCTGTGAAGCCATCTGGCCCTGGACTTTTGTTTGCTGGAAGATTTCTGATTACAGTTTCAATATCTGTGCTTGTGATGGGTCTGTTAAGATCTTCTATTTCTTCCTGGTTCAGTTTTGGAAAGTTATACTTTTCTAGGAATTTGTCCATTTCTTCCAAGTTGTCCATTTTATTGGCATAGAGCTGCTGGCAGTAATCTCTTATAATCCTTAGTATTTCAGTGTTGTCTGTTGTGATCTCTCCATTTTCATTTCTAATTTTGTTAATTTGGTTCTTCTCCCTTTGTTTCTTAATGAGTCTTGCTAACGGTTTGTCAATTTTGTTTATCTTTTCAAAAAAACCAGCTTTTAGCTTTGTTGATTTTTGCTATGGTCTCTTTAGTTTCTTTTGCATTTATTTCTGCCCTAACTTTTAAGATTTCCTTCCTTCTACTAACCCTGGGGTTCTTCATTTCTTCCTTCTCTAGTTGCTTTAGGTGTAGAGCTAGGTTATTCATTTGACTTTTTTCTTGTTTCTTGAGGTAAGCCTGTAATGCTATGAACCTTCCCCTTAGCACTGCTTTTACAATGTCCCATAGGTTTTGGGTTGTTGTGTTTTCATTTTCATTCATTTCTATGCATATTTTGATTTCTTTTTTGATTTCTTCTATGATTTGTTGGTTATTCAGAAGCATGTTATTTAGCCTCCATATGTTTGAATTTTGAATAGTTTTTTTTCCTGTAATTGAGATCTAGCCTTACTGCATTGTGTACAATTTTTTTTCATCAAAATATTTTGGTGTTTAGAACTGGTTGTTTGGCCATCTCATTCTGTTTCAACTTACAGCATAACTTTGAGCAAGTCATATAAATTATTTGAAGCTTCATAATCTCATCTGTCAACCTTTTCTTAGCATAAACATTTATCTTTATGCGTGTGTATTTTTTTATGGAGCAAATTCACAACTTTCAATGACTTCTCAAATGAGTGTGATACAAAAGGGAAAAAAATTAAATCACTGGGTTAGCTAATTTTTAAAGCCTTAGATTAACTGTGTCAGATTCCCTTTACTGGTCAGTCCACTCATCTCTCAGATGTTGTCAGTGTCCATGAATAGAACTCTCAGATGCCCTCTTCTCTAAATGAAATCCATCAGGGAAATTGTAGTCACTGTGTCTGAGAGCCCAAGCACACCACCAACCCAAATCCCCAGCACAAGACAGGGTCAACCAATGACTGATTGGCATGTGGTACAAAGGTCAGCCAGCTCCTTACCTCAAGCTGGAATCAATTTTGGGGTGCAATCTGAGCTCTAGAACTTCCCTCTGGGATCAGAAGTGAGTCTCTAGTAGCTCCCTTTCTCCCCTCCCTCTGCTCCCAGGTTTATCTCTTTTCCCTCTTCTTCTCAGAGCCCTCACCTATAATTGCTTGAACAGGAATCCTTGCCTCAGGTTCTTTTTACAGGGAAATGGATTAAGAGAGGCATCTTGAATTCTCAAGTCTTCGGCAGACTCTAAGGATGTCTTATTGTGGTTCGTTCATTCATCCTGGATTATTCTGCAAGTGGGTAACAGTGAGGATGCTCTACTGATGAAAAGTGGAATTTGATAGTCCTGGCATGCTGCAGTTGAACAGTTACTAACAGAACTGAGTTGGGATATAGATGAGAAGGGATCTACTAGCTGGTGTAATGTCTAGTGGGATTGAGCAATGCAAGGGAAATAACTATAAGGGCTGATGCTGAGTGGCTCTTGCTATGTGCCATTAAGTTGTTTGAGAGATGATCTATCAGCAATATAAAGCAAAGAGTGAAAAGAGGAGGGTAAGGGACTCTTCGGCAACATTTAAAGAAACCCATATTTCTTCAGCCAGAGGACATACACTGAAGGTGAGGCTCAGGACCTAATTGCAAGAAGAGCAGAATCTCAGAGAAGAATGAATTCTCAACCCTGGCAAGGGCCTTAAAGTCAGTCCCTGATAAGAATGGGACCTTGAGACTTGGGAGGGGGCTGTGTGGGTAAATCACATGAGACCCTTTGAGAAACTTGAACCCCTGCATTCCCTTCAATGCTCAACACCTGCAGAATTGGCTTACTCTCCTTGTTGGGAGATCACTGTCTATTGGCTTAAAGCCTATGCAGAAATTTCAAATAAAGTGGATGCCTAACATAATAACCTCCACTCTCCTCTGAATCTTCCCTAGCTCTTATACTGACCAGAAGAAAATCAAATCTCAGCAAATCCTGACTGGGGAGATGCCGAGTAAGGTAAAGAGAGGAGAGGGGTTTGTGCCACAGTTGCTGCAGCTCCTGGCCCACACATACCAGTAGAAACCAGGGGAGTCTGGCTGAGAATCCTGAGGATGCTGAATCAAGAGGTGAGGAACAGAAGGCTGGATATGGGACAGTTTGATGCTAAGTGAGCACCTGTGATACACAATTTAAACCCCTGGCAATAGTACTGAGTGATTCTAGGACATTTCTGGAATGACTCTCAGACATTTGGAAAGGGTGATGGCCTACATTAAGTGATGCTGAGATGCCAGACCTGCTGTGGCAAATTGATGAGGAAGGAAACAAAAGGCTTGCAGATGTTGGGATGCTTGTCTGGTTCTAATATTTTTTAAGGATGGAAAAACCAACAATAGACCATGTCCTTTGGGAGGGCATATGTCAGAAACAGGATCAGAAGCAGTTTGTGTTCACAGGGGATGGACCACAGTGCACGTACATGGTCTTGTCTCAAGACCATGTTAATCCTTCTGCTGTCTGTCATAATATAGGTTAAAGGGATATTATCCATCTGATCATCCCACTGAATTTCAAATTAGTCCACAACACTGATGTGTTCATTGGACCTGGTAAACATGAGGCAAGTGGATAGCATGTATCTTAATATATGTGCTCCTGAGGGTGGGAGATAAACTATACAGAGAGTCAGGCCTCCAAGAAGCATGAAATTTTTAGGGTCTCTCATTTCTGATTAAGGATAAAGCAATGGTTTCTTGAAGGTGCCGCTGAGGTTCCAGTTTGGGGATGATGCCATGCCAGGAAGATGCACTGTCCTCAGAAGGCAGTTTATATATTCCATCAAAGGTGTCTCCAACAGGTAGAGTGTATGCATCCAGAAATCAAAGTGTTAAAGTAGAAGTCACTCCAAGCCACTCAGTTGGGGTATTAACTTTGGACTTGTGGGGTTTTAGTGATCTTGGTTCATAGGGGTCACAGTAAACATCCCACCAAACTAAATTTATGGTTCTGTCACATTGGGATTCCGATGACAGTAGACAAGAAATGAAGAAAGTACTCCCTACATCATAAGGGTGATTGATCCCAGCCATCTTGAGGAGGTAGAGATGCTGCTACCTAATGGGAATAGGACGGAGAATATTTGGTGTTTTGGCGGCTTTCTGGGGCTTCTTTTGCTATACTTGTGCCCAGTTGTACCTATAAATAAGCAACAGAGAAATCACAGCCTGACAGCTGCGTGAAAACCAGGAGCCCAACCCCCTCAGCAGTGAGGCTCTGGGCCAACCTTCTAGGCAAGTCCCTTGGGGCAGAAGAAAAGGATTCTAAGTACTTTTAAATTTTTGTTTATTTATTTTTAGCCTCATAGTATGTGGGATCTTAGTTCCCCAACCAGGGATCGAAACTGTGTTTCCTGCAGTAGAAGCATAGAGTCTTAACCACTGGGTCACCAGGGAAGCACAGAAGGGGATTCTAGAATGGTCGTGAAAGGAGGCAGAGGGTATGAGTTTTGGTTTCAAGACCCAGTAACAGTTGGGGCTATATTTCACTTAAGAATCCTCTTTTTGTATGATTGCTCAGAAATTGTGTTCCACCAGGATCCTGGAGAAGCTGTGCTTAGGAGTAAAGTTAATGTGAACAGCTAGTGAATCGGACCTGTGCAGTGGAGTTGACTACAGTTGATTATCAGTGCTTAATCCAATTCCCTTTAAAGGCTGATGTACCTGCTGTCCAGCCACTGTGAGTTAGCTCGTGTGTGTGTGTGTGTGTGTGTGTGTGTGTGTGTATGTGGCTCAGTCATGTCTAACTCTTTGAGACCTCATGGACTGTAGACTGCCAGGCTCCTCTGTCCATGGGATTTCTCAGACAAGAATATTGGAGTGGGTTGCCATTTCCTTCTCAGGGGGATCTTCCTGACCCAGGAATCAATCCTGAGTTTCCTGCATTGGCAGGAAACTGTCTGAGCCACCAGGGAAGGCTTAGTTAGCTGGTAACAACTGACAACTGTCCAAGTCCATAAAAATTTAGTTAAAAGGGAGCCGCTTAGCATGGAGACCATGCACTGACCCTCCAATGTTAGCCAGTGGCTGACTAGCCTGAAAGTACCAAAAGGACCACCCTCGCCTCACGGTGAGAACAACACTGAGGCATAACTTGGGCTCCAGACCATCTTGGCAGAATCAGCATAAAGTGGGGATTCCGTCCTTGCTTTGTGCTTTTTCCATACTCATTTCTACTTCCTTCACTCATCTTTTCTGAGATCTCTCCCTGAAAACTCACTTGAATAGAAAACCCTGTCTCAGGCTCTGCTTCTAGGACAAGAAACCTGTGGTAACCATTGTCTGCATTCTGTAAGTCTCTGGATATAACATGTAAATGCAGAGCTAGGATTTGTTTATGGGGAATTAAAGGGCAGGAAAGACCAGGGAAGATGGGAGCAGCAAGCTCCCTAGACCAGTGCTGTCCAGCAGATAGCTTGGTCAGGGTCGAGCATGGCAGCCAGTTGAGGGCAATGGCGAATGTGTAATAAGAAGCTGCAAAATCATTTTCAAATTAAATGCTGTTGACTGAGCAACTTCTGTATATGTGAGATACAGAAAAAAAATTGGGTGGATGATGATGATGGTCACAGTGTGGATTACTGCATCTCAAGCTTTAATGGTCAAACAAGTTGCTCAGGGATTTTTCAAAATGCAGATTCTGATTCTGTATTTCCAAGAAGTTCCCAGGTGACATCCTGCCTGTTGACGCCCAGACTAAAGTTTGAGTAGAAAGCCTTTAGACTAGAGTGTGCAAGAGAAACATAAAGACATATGTGTGATTTAAATTTTTTCTAGCTAGCAGCCACATTAAAGTAAGAAATGAATAAAGTTAATTTTATAATATAGTTCAGCTGACCCATTATATCCAAAATGCTATCATTTCAATGTACAATCTATATAAGAATTGTAAATTAGATATTTTATATATATTTGTACTGTCTTAAAAATCCAGTGTATATTTTATACTTGAGGAATATCTTAATTCAGATGCTAATTTTTCATCAGAAATACACATATAAATGTTTGTATTTTATAACATTTACAGTAGAAAGTAGATTTGTGCACTCAAGTTTATTCTAGACATGCTTAAGATTTCCCAAAAAGTGAATTAAGTATGAGCTTTTAAATGTAAACTAATTAAAACTGAATGAATTTGTAAAAATCAGTTTGTCAATTACACTGATTACATTTCAATGCAAAACACCACATGTAGCCAATTCAGTTCAGTCCCTCAGTCGTGCCTGATTCTTTGTGACCCCATGGATTGCAGCACGCCAGGCCTGCCTGTCCATCATCAACTCCCGGAGCTTGCTCAAAGTCATGTCCATCAAGTTGGTGATGCCACCCAATCATCTAATCTGTCATCCTCTTCTCCTGCCTTCAATCTTCCCCAGCATCAGGGTCTCTTCCAATGAGTCAGCCCTTTGCATCAGGTGGCTAAAGTACTGGAGTTTCAGCTTCAGTATCAGTCCTTCCAATGAATATTTAGGACTGATTTCCTTTAGGATGGACTGGTTGGGTCTCCTTGCCGTCCAAGGGACTCTCAATAGTCTTCTCTAACACCATAGTTCAAAAGCATCAGTTCGTCAGTGCTCAGCTTTCTTTATAGTCCAACTCTCACATCCATACACAACTACTGGAAAAACCATAGCTTTGACTAGATGGACCTTTGTTAGCAAAGTAACATCTCTACTTTTTCATAAGCTGTCTAGGTTATTAGCTGAAGAAGCTGAAGTTGAACAGTTCTATGAAGACCTACAAAACCTTCTAGAACTAACATCCAAAAAAGATGTCCTTTTCATTATAGGGGACTGCAATGCAAAAATAGGAAGTCAAGAAATACCTGGAATAACACGCAAATTTGGCCTTGGAGTACAGAATGAAGCAGGGCAAAGGCTAATAGAGTTTTGTCAAGAGAATGCACTGGTCATCGTAAACAGCCTCTTCCAACAACACAAGAGAAGACTCTACACATGGACATCACCAGATGGTCAACACCGAAATCAGATTTATTATATTCTTTGCAGCCAAAGATGGAGAAGCTCTATACAGTCAGCAAAAACAGGACCAAGAGCTGACTGTGGCTCAGATCATGAACTCCTTATTGCCAAATTCAGACTTAAATTGTGGAAAGTAGGGAAAACCACTAGACCATTCAGGTATGACCTAAATCAAATCCCTTACAATTATATAGTGGAAGTGACAAATAGATGCAAGGGATTAGATCTAATAGAGTGCCTGAAGAACTATGGTCGGAGGTCCTTAACATTGTACAGGAGGCAGTGATCAAGACCATCCCCAAGAAAAAGAAATGCAAAAAGGCAAAATGGTTGTCTGAGGAGGCCTTACAAACAGCTATGAAAAGAAAAGTGAAAGGCAAAGGAGAAAAGGAAAGATACACCCATCTGAATGCAGAGTTCCAAAGAATAGCAAGGAGAGGTAAGAAAGCCCTCCTCAGTGATCAATGCAAAGAAATAGAGGAAAACAACGGAATGGGAAAGACTAGAGATCTCTTCAAGAAAATTAGAGATACCAAGGGAACATTTCATGCAAAATGGGCACAATAAAGGACAGTCTTCGTAGAGATAGGTATATTTGGATTCCTGATTCTGGCTACAAAGATTAAAAACCTGGTCATTTGAGAGGGGTGCCCCCCTGTGGCACTATCAAGAGGTTTCCTGACCTGGGGATAATTTGCCTAATTCTTTGATTAGGTTCACTCCATGGGCCCCCAGTGTGGGGCACATTCTTCTGAACAAGCCTTGTCTCCCTCTCTTCCTGCCTTTTTTCCTGCTTCTTGGTGAGGACACAGTCCTAAGCAGCTCAGTGACTAATCCTCTTCAGCTCAGGTTTCTGGGGCCATCTTGATTCTCCAAATCTGGTTAGCTGTTCCCTATGCATTGCTGACTCAGTGTGGTGTCCATTTGCTGAGCTAGTGAAGCTTTGCTGCCCCCTTCTGGTTTGAACAAAATACTACTTGTTAACGAATTCAGAAAACATCATAATTGCGCAGTTTGTCAAAAGCAGTGTGTAATAAAAAGCTGCATCATTTTCAAACAATTAACTACTGTTTATTGAGCAGCTTCTGTGTTCTGGAGACATTGGGCACTGGAGACATGGCAGTGAATGAAACAGGCACAAATACGTGGCCTTGTGGAACAGAGAAGGACCAATGAACACTGAAGCCAGAGGTTGCCTGGTATGTTTGAAGAACATCAAGGAGGCCAGTGTGGCTGAAGCACTGGAACAGCGTGACTATGGGGGGAGAAGTATGGCACATGTTAGAGAGCTAAGTGTGGAAGGGCAGGTGGAAGGAGATTGCAGAAGGCCTTGTAGGCAATGGCATCACTGACTCAATGGACTTGGGTTTGAGTAAGCTCCGGGAGTTGGTGATGGACAGGGAAGCCTGGTGTGCTGCAGTCCATGAGGTCACAAAGAGTCTTATACGACTGAGTGACTGAACTGTAGGCAATTACACACACGCACATATATCTGAAACAGCTTGGAAGCTAATTGCATTTTGAATTGAGGGGAAACATGATGATATATTTAAATAGATCACTCTGAGGATTAGATGATGGATAGACAGAGGTGTTGCAAGAGACAAGAGGGGAGACTTGTTAGGCGGCAAGAAGTAACAACCACTTGGACCAGCATGGCAGACTGAGGTAGTCAGATATATTTTGAAAGTAGAGACTCTGCTGATGGATTGAATGAGGGATGAGAAAAGAAGGCTTTAGGGTGACTGGATGGCTGAACAAACAGGATAGGCAGTTATTGAAATGGAGAAGACTGAGGGAAGAGCAGGTTGGAAGAATAAAGGTTGGGAGGAGATTGAGTTTTTATTTGGAAATGTTTGAGATGCCTACTGAGCATATACCAACCTGGAGATCAGAGCAGAAATCTAGGATAGTGATAAAATCTTTAGAGATATACTCTATAGGTGATATTTACAGCTATAATACAAGTTGAAATCAAATTAAGAACATTAATTCAATGTGGCAGCAGTTGTTGCTAAAACTGAATATCACTTGTAATATGAACATGCTTCTGACTTTGTTGCACCTTTGATATTTAAGTGCCCATTTGCCATATGATGCAAATATGATTACTCTATTCTCTTATTTGTTGTTTAGTTTTTAAGTCATGTCTGACGCTTTTCTGACCCTGGACTATAGCCTCCAGGCTCCTCTGTCCATGGAATTTCCCAGGCAAGAATATTGGCATGGGTTCCCATTTCCTTCTCCTGGGGATCATCCCAACTCAGGGATTGAACTCTCTCATCTCCTGAATTGGCAGGTGCATTCTTTACCACTGAGCCACCTGGGAAGCCCTAATACTTTCTCTATTTGAACTATTGTGAAAGTGTCATTCATATAGCTTCCTCTGTAGTGATCTGGTCTTCCAGTGGCATGACTGTATCCTTTTCTGTTCATTCCTTCTCTGACTTTTTTTCCTTAGTTCATCATAATTAAAATATCTGCTAGTAGTAATAGGTGTTACAGAGTGCCTGCCATGCCTTCCCCATCCTTGTGTGTTGTTCGTTGCTCAGTCTTGTCTGACTCTTTGTAACCTGTGGACTGTAGCCCTCCAGGCTCCTCTGTCCACGGAATTCTCCAGGCAAGGATACTGGAGTGGGTAGCCATTTCCTTCTCCAGGGGATCTTCTCCACCCAGGGATCAAATCTGGGTCTCCTTCATTGAAGGCAGATTCTTTACCTTCTGAGCCACCACCTCCTATTCAACTAGAAAGTTTCTATATAGCCTTTAAGATTCAGTTTATATGTCTCCCCTCCTCCCTAAAAGCCCTTCTTGGCATCTCTGGGCAATGCCAAGTACTCCCTTTTCTGTGTTTTCATGATGCCCTTGTTTACTTCTCATAGAGCCCTTGTCACGTAGCTAATCATCAGCTTTCGTATTCTTTCTATCGTGTGATCTTAATGCCCCAGACGGCAGGGACTGTATGTTACTCACCTCTGTATGCTTGGTGACAGTTACAGTGAGTGCTCAGTAAATATTAAATGAGTAAATAATGTCATTTACACTGAATAAAATGACGGGCCTCTTATTTCAGTCACTTTTATATCAAATAAATTACAGTCACATAAATTCAGGGAATTTCCCTGTGGTCCAGCACTTGGGACTCGGTGCATTCACTGCTGAGGGCCCAAGTTCAATCCCTGGTTGGGGAACTAAGATTCCACAAGCCTTACGGAATGGCCAAAAAAAAAAAGTCATATAATTTTAAAAGCTATTTTATATGTAGGTGCCTTTAAATAAAGGAGGGAAAAGAGTTCTTTATTCCTCTCTGAGCTGTGTAAGTAGTTGCCTGGCTTTTTATTTTGTTTGACATTAATTATGTTGGCCAAAGTAGATTTTGCCTGAAAAGCTGTCAGACTTCATCGTTCACTGCTGCTCCTTTGCAAGCCTCACATCAAAGGACTGTTGGAAGTATTATTCATATTGAGGCTTTCTGGTTCCTTGGACTAGTTTGGGAAAAGGATACATTTGGGAGATTAACTGTGTGGTTCCCTAATGTTGGCTAAATCTTTTCACCAAGAATTATTGCTGTTGTTTTCCTTGGTTTCACCCTACACTTATTCCTAGACAATCACTGGTTCAGAAGTTTTGGTCCTCTATGTGTTTGTTTTAATCCAGTTTAAGTTCTGTTCCCATTATTTTTCAGGTCTCTATGCAGCTGTTAAATAATTGTTTAAATTTAGGAATGTGGCTTTAAAGCCTCTTTATTACAAGAAGTTTATATGGAAAACAGCAGCCATTCAAAATTGTACCCAGGCAAACAATCTTTAAACAAACACCTATTGAATACTTCCCATATGCCAGGAATTATTTTGGGTGGTAGAGACACAGTAGTGAATACAATAAAGTGCCTCACTGTCTTAGTACACACTTTCTAGTAGATAGAAGATAGATAATAAGAAATAAACAAATATACCCCTTTACTTCATAGTATATTATTATCAAATTGTTATCTGTGCTCCCAATCTTATGGCTTCTGGTCAGTCTGTGAAAGCATTGGCAGGCCATCAGAGGGTAGGTTGAAACATAGGTTTAGATGTTTATTCCCCTCACTCACTCCTTAACTAGCAGGATGGTCTTACATTTCTCTACAGCCAGTTCCTGTCAGATGGCACATCTGTGGGTCCAGCTCTTGCCACGTCTGGTAACACTGACCACTACCTTGCCCCTTCAGGCCTAAGGGTGGCAACAATTTTGTGATATAAAAACTACACTGTGTGGACTTCCTGTTTACTCAGTGGGAAAGAATCTGCCTGCAATGCAGGAGACCCAGGTTCAGTCCCTGGATCAGAAAGGTCCTGGAGAAGGAAATGGTACCCGATTCCAATATTCTTGCCTGGAAAATTCCATGGACAGAGGAGTCTGGTGAGTTACAATCCATGGGGTCACAAACAGTCAGACATGACTGAGGGACTAACACTTTCACTGTCATAAATTATTTCAATGAAGTTTAAAAGAGCCATTTATAACAGCTTCAAAATATGTGAAATACAACTCTGATAAAAGATATCAGTGACCTGTACACTGAACTTTATATATCATTGCTGAGAGGAATTTTAGAAGACTTGGACAAATAGAATTACATAGGCATACTATTGTTTTATAATGCCTTACTTTATTGCATCTTACAGATACTGTATATTTTACAAATTAAAGTTTCATGGTAACCCTGTATTGACCAAGTTTATCAGTGCCATGTTTCTAACAGTATTTGCTCACTTCCTGTCTCTGTGTCATATTTTGGTAATTGCAACATTTCAAACATTTTCACTAATATTATATTTGTTATGGTGATCTATGATCAGTGATATTTGATGTTACTATTGTAATTTTTGGGTGCCACAAACTGCAACCATGTAAGATAGTGAATTTAGTTGATGAAAGTTGTGTTGTGACTGCTTCACCTATTGACTGTTCCCTGATATCTTCCTCCCCTTGAGCCTCCCTAAACCCTGAGACACAAAAATATTGAAATTAGGCCAATTAATAGCCTTCCAACAGCCACTAAGTATTCATGTGGAAAGAAAGAGTCACATGTCTCTCAATTTAAATCAAAAGCTAGAATGATTAAAGTGAGTGAGGAGGCATTAATTCCCTTCTTTCTTCTTGTTGAATCTTCTTTTTACTAAATATTCAGACTCATATGATAAGCTGTACAGACACAGAATTCTAGTAAGGTGATCCCAAGTTTCTCAAACATTGGTGCATTCTGACTGCCACTCCCAGACAGTCTGGTGGAATTGATATGGGCATGATCTGGTGGTTGGAATTTTTAAAACCTCTCCAGGTGATTGTAATGTACAGCAAACTTTATAAGTCACTGATTTGGCACCAATCTGCCTTTTCTTAGGGCATAGAGCATGTGGGCAAGGCAGGACTTGAAAGAGAGTCATTTGCTACCAGGGCCAATGTACTTTACACTGTTTCAATATTGTGTTCCTTCTTAATGAAATAGCACCAAATGACAGTGAGGGGAAAAATCAGATCACTGCTTGAGACTTTATTGAGGTATGGAGTATACTAAATGCATGCTAAAGAATGAAGATTAAGATAGGCTATTTTAACTATTTTAATATGATACAGTATTAATGACATGATCTGATTGCTGTCAAAATACTGGTGAAATGAGAGCAAGTCTTTAGCAGACTAACAGGCCGTTCTTCATTTTGGATCATTAAAAGGTAGATTGGAATGATTTGTATTTTTATAGGGTGATCTGTTAATATCAATTATGTAAACAAGAAGAAAATTATGTTTACAGAGGCACTTAAGTAAATTTTCTGTAATTCTGTTGATCAAGAAATAATTCTTTGGAAATGTGTGGATGTTTAGCATACCCAGAGCAGCAATAGGGAAAAGTGAAAGTGTTAGTCGCTCAGTTGAGTCTGACTCTGCGACGCTATGGACTGTAGCCTGCCAAGGTCTTCCATTCATGGGATTCTCCAGGCAAGCATTCTGGAGTGGATTACCATTCTTTTCTCCAGGGGATCTTCTTCACCCAGGGATTGAACCTAGATCTTGTGCATTGCAGGCAGATTCACAGCAATGCAGAATCACTCAGATTCTTTACTGAGTGAGCCACCAGGGAAGCAATAGGGAGTAATAGGTAATAGGAATCGTAACAGGGAGTAATAGGGAAGTAATAGGGAGTAATAGGTAATAGGGATTGTAACAGGGAGTAACAGGGAAGTAATAGGGAGAACATAAGCTAATAATACAAAAGCAATTTGAGAGAGAAGAACACCAAATAAAAGTAACCATAAAGGTATTTTACAGCCTTTGGTCTCAATACTACCGTTAATAATTGACTATGTGACCTCATTGTTGAACATGTCAAAGAAATGAATGTACAGTGGCCTTCACTGTCCTTGGGTTTCACATAGTCTGTCAACACCTCCTAACATAGTCATCAATCCCCACAGTGTTCTCCTCTTTGTTTTTCTTTGTTGTTATTTTTACTAACAGCAGCAAGATACCTTTTGCAGTTTTGACTTAAAAATAAAAAAACTTTGGCTCTAAATCGAGGCAGTAGATCTGCACACATGTTGCTACACTTTATGAAAGTGTTTACTTATTAAGGAATATAGTGTGTTTAAAACTATTCTGGAATTTTTAGAATGGCATGAATTTCTAACATTCTCTTTCAGAAATATATCAAATGCTAATCTGGGGTTGGGAAAATATAATTTGCTTGCCTGTGTGGAGACAAATGAAGCCTAAATTTGGCTCTTGAAGAGTCTTCTGCAAACTTGGACGCAGACACCTTCTTTCTGCTGCAGCAGAACTTTCCATGCCCCAGCCTCTGGGGCACGTTTAGGGATTATGAAGCTGCTCCCTGAGCCCAGGGTCCTGAATCTGTGTTCCCCTGAAACGGGGTATACAAGGCTGCCGAGGAGACAGTGAGGTTATGGCACCAGGTGTTAATGATGGGCTGTCTTTCCTAATGCAATTATTGGGCACTTCAAGGAAGTTCCTTGGAAGAATTATGGAGCTTTGTTGCTGCCAGCACAGCGCAGTTCTATGGTGAACTCCCTCTGGTGTTCTCTTGGAAAAAGCTATGTAGCTGTGGAGGGGATGGGAAACTGTCCTGGGAGAGCAGAGAGTCAGAAATATCAACAGGAGCTGCGGGTCCTCAGAGTGGCCATTCTGGAGGCCCCAGTAGCTTTGGGAGCTGCTGCAGAGAGTTTGCCACAGGGTCTCCATAAGAAGCTCTGCTAGGAGGAAGCCTTGCTATTCTGTCAATACAAAGTTAGAGGAGAATAATTGTTCATGGCCCATATCTGCTTTAGTTGGCTAGGCATCCTTCAGGTGGTTTGGTCCACTGCATTAGTGATTGGAAAGGAGAGGACATATTGTTTTGTCTGTTTGGGAAAATATCTGCCTATTCTGACAACACCCCCTATACAACCAGGAAGCTGTCAATCAAAGTACTTCGCCTTTGGACATCTTAACTAGCATAAGGTGGGAAATGGGCTACATTGGATAAATCGTAAAAATATAATACATCACCTTTGCTAAAGTGACTGGACCAAGGGATGGTGCATGACCTGACCAGGGACAGTCTGGGTCCATTCCTATAAATTTAATTAGACCTGGAGGGAAATATTTTTTTGCCTGTTAGTTTAGCAAGTGGTCTGTGGCCATGTAGCCACAGTATGGAGAAAGCCTTCCGGCAGTAGGGAAGAATGTGTGGGAAGAATGCTCAGTAGGGAAGAATGCTCAGTAGGGAAGAATGCTCAGCCATGCCCGACTCTTTGTGACTCCATGGACTGTAGCCCTCCAGGTACCTCTGTCCATAGGGATTCTCCAGGCAAGAATTTCTGGAGTGGGTTGCCACACTCTCCTCCAGGAGATCTTTCCAACTCAGAGATAGAACCCAGGTCTCCTGCATTGAAGGTGGATTTTTTACCAACTGAGTCACCAGGGAAGCCCAAGAATATTGGAGTGTGTAGCCTAACCCTTCTCCAGGGGATCTTCCCAACCCAGAATCGAACCGGGGTCTCCTGCATTGCAGGCAGATTCTTTACCAGCTGAGCTACAAAACTGTGCAAAAAAGAGCCCAGAGAGGAGAGGAAAGAAGAGAGAAGTGGTATTACTTAGGACTCTGGTTCTAGTCAAAAAATTAATCTGAGTTTCCCTAGTCCTACAGTTCTTCCTTCATTTCCGTAAGTTATCTGATATCCTTTCAATAAATTATTTTTTATAACTTGGTTCAAACGAGGCTTCTATCACTTATCATCTGTAACAACCTCCACAAATTTGAATTTTACCTTCAGCATCAGAGACCCTTGAGAGGGTGTAATTTTGAAAAAGGAAAGCATTCAGGGCTAAAGGGGAAGGAGGGGAGTACACTGGGGAAAAGCATTTAAAAAGAACAAAGAATTCATTCTTGTTATAAAGGAGTCTAAGATGGGTACACATAACAGACAGAATATATTAATCAATAAATCTATTTCACTGATGGAAAAATAAGTTCCTCCTGAAGTTATGAGTTTTAGTCTCAATAATGTGCTGTATTTGACTCATTTGAAAAGACTCTGATGCTGGGAAAGATAGCAAGCGGGAGAAGGGGACGACAGAGGATAAGATGGTTGGATGGCATCACCGACTCAATGGACATGAATTTGAGTAAATTCTGGGAGTTGGTGATGGACAGGGAGGCCTGGCATGTTGCAGTCCATGGGGTTGCAAAGAGTTGGACA
Organism: Dama dama; assembly: GCF_033118175.1. Lineage (NCBI taxonomy): Eukaryota > Metazoa > Chordata > Mammalia > Artiodactyla > Cervidae > Dama > Dama dama. The sequence goes on from NC_083705.1 coordinate 23,518,671, forward strand.
CGACTGAGCGACTGAACTGAACTGAATGTGCTGTATCTCTTGAGTCACTGCTATTCATCTTTTGCCACCCTCCAAGCTTGCCCCCAGCTCATTATTAATTATGTACAATTTTAGGTCTGTGACAAAGTTAATATCATCCATTTAAAATCCAGCTGTAATTTTTAATGTGAATTAACAGATGATTATGTATAGGGTATTAATATGACAGAAAATCAATACCCATAGTGAAAATACTGAATACTATTTAATTCTCAATACCTAATCAATAAGAAATAAAAATATAACAAAGAAATAATCCAGTGATCTTAAACAACCAATTTAAAAATAGTGAATCTAAAGCAAAAAAAAAGAAAGAAAATTGAAATTATGTAAAATCACATTAAAGTATTTTGATGTTGCTTTGGAAAGAAAATGACCCATTCATAAATATTATATAGGCTCTGGACATTGTTTACTATTTGTGTGATGCTTTAAAATTTGTCTCACCATGGGAATCAGCTAAGAAGATAGCATTTCTGATAAAGAAATCTTGTTCAGGATGTTTGGTAAAGGGACAATAACATTTGGATTATGTTTCAAATAAAGACAAACAGTTAGAAGGATGCCACAAACATTTGAGTTATTAAACATTTCAAAGTTTAGAAATGTTAACAAAGTATACAATTTTTTCTTGATTTTATTGATGACCATCTTTCATAGGTATGTGTGTTCAATGTAATAGTCCAGCCTTTTTTGTTAGCTTTCAGTAAGACTTCTGTCTTAACTCTTAGCCATTTCCCAAGGATCTCTTAGATGGTTCTCCTCTCTTTATTTGTATCCAAATGTGTATTTGTGGAGTAAAAAGTAATTTAACAAGAACCTTAACAAAATATAATTAAGAAGATAAATTATAGGGTTGTAAAAGTTTAGAACAGGAGGAGACATTAGAGTTATTCTGGTTCAATGACTTTATTTTACAGGCAAGGAAATAAGACAAGGAAATTAATTAATTTGTGACTCAAGGTTATATTTGCTGCTAAGAGAAAAAAATGCTCCCAAACTAAATACAAATGATTCCATCTTTTTGGTGTTCTTATGCCTCCAGTTTTCTTTCTAATACTTTTTAGAGCTTAATCTTTTTGAATGGTTCTCTATTCAATTCACTGAGAGATATGATCTAGTTCAGTGATTCTCAAAGAGTGGTCCCTGGATAGCAGCCTCAGTAGCACCTGGAAACTTAATAGAAATGCTAATACACAAGCCCACCCCAAATCTGGTGAGACTCTGTTGGTGGGGTCTGGTAGTCTGTGTTTTAACAAGCCCTTAGGTTATTGTGATGTGCTAGGCTTATAGAATGACATTTGGTCTGAGTGTCAGGAAACTGAGGTCTTAGTTGAGATCCTGTAACTAACTTGTTGCTATTGGTAGCTCACTTAAATCAAGTCTGTTATTCTTTTTTGTTTCCTAACACTCTCTAATGCTCCCCTACAGACTACAGAACACAGTTTAAACCTTCCAGACCTGTGTGAACAGATCCCCTCTACTTCTACAACTTTGCACTGCTTCCTCAGTGTTTCCCTCCATCGGTGTCAATCTCTGTTCCATTGCCTCTGTTGTTTCTCTACAAGGAATGCTCTTTCTTCTCTCTTCACCTGACTTGGCTTCTTTATGAATTAGACCAGAGGTCTAAGATTTTTAGGAAGGCTTCTTTGACTTCTTTCCAGGATAGGTTCTGTGTTTACTCTATTGTTTTCATGTTATTCTATACACATGACATCGCTGAGAGATTGAAACATATAAGCATTACCTAATAGAAGGTGGACAAAAGAGAAACAATGAGAAAACAGCTTCTGCAAAGGTCCTGTGCTGAGAGGGCATGTGGTACAAACAAGGGGCCAAAGAAGGCCTATGTAGTTGGAGTGGAGAGAATGAGAGGGAGCAGAGGGGTACCAAGTGAGGCTGGAGATACAGGTAGGGACCAAACCTGCAGCATCACAGGAAACAATAGGGAGGTTTTTTCTTTATCCTAAGACCTAGGAAAATATGGTTACGTTTTGGGAAAACAATAAACATAGTGAGATTTGCATATTAATAGATTCAATTTGACAAGTGGTTGAAGCTAGCAAGAGCAGATGTTAGGTAACCACTCAGGTATCCATTGCAGTAATGCAAGAAAGAGAAGACTCTAGCTGGAACTTCTCATGTTGTTGGTAGTAGAAATGGAAAGAGGAGGATGGATTCATGAGGAGATTTTTAGGATTTGGAGATGACTGGTTAGGAAGGGTGAGGAGAAGGAGGGGTCAAAGATGACTCCAAGGCTTTTGGTTAACATAAGCAGTGTGTTCAGTCATTTATTTGGGGTATATAGGAAGAAGACCAGGTTTGGGGAGAAAGGTTATGGAGATAAGAAAGTTGAGGCAATGTCAAGGCTAGTAGTCAGTCAGAGAGAGGTCAGGAAAGAATATAAAAATCTGTATCATCTGCTTAAAGGTGATTTTTATGAGATAAGTCTTATTGGATTAGTGGAGATGGAAGCCAGATTGTAATGGACTAACAAGTGGAAAGTGAGCAAGTGGAACTGGGAAGTTTTGTTAAACATCTTGAGAAATGAGAATGTGAAAGAAAGGAGACTGCTAAGGGGCTTTCTGAAATGGGGAGTGTAGACAAATTAGGGTTTTACATATATTAGAGATGTTATTGTGTCTAAAAACTGATGAGAAAGACCATTGAGGAAGCGAGGATGAATATATAAAGAGGAGAAGTGATAGTTGATTGTAAATTTCTCCAGAGAGCAGGAAGTGAAGGAGTCCAAAGTTTTACAGTAGGAATGAACTTAAAAGGTTGAGACAGCTCCTCTATTTCTATTATCACCCAAGGTAGATTTGTAAGTTTGGTAAGCAAAATGTTGGGGGAATTCCCATCCATAATTTTATACTCTTTTAGTAAAGTTGAAGGCTCAATCAATATGCTAACTCTGAAGGTCCTAGAAACCCTCTTTCTGTTTGTTTGCATATAGGGATCCCTTCGGGGCTTCAAAGTAGCACCCTATGTTATTAAGAGATGCCTGGTATGCAGAATGATGCAGTAAGAAGAACATGGGATTTGACATTAGTTGACTTGAGTTCAAATTTCTTCATCTCTGCACCTAAGAATATCTGGACAATGGTCGTCTTCCTCAAGTTGTTTTATTCAATTTCATTTCTTCATTAGCACTTAAATTAGAGAGGATACCTTTTTCCTCACAGGGTTGCTGTAAAGAGTCAGTGTTAATGATAAAACTGCACAAATGTTAGCATTTTAGTACAGCAGTGTCCATGGTCACAGAAGTTTAGAGCTTTAGAACAACTCCCTGATAATGGGCATGAAAGAACTAAGGTCCAGAGCAGCAGGGTTGAGACGAACGCTATGTATCCTGGCCATTACGCTCATCCCACTGCTTCACGTTGCTCAGTGAAGACTTTTGAAGAACTAGTTTATGTGATTACTTTCTGTTATGTCTTGCTAACTTTTTAATTTGTGTTTCTATTACATCTATTTTCAAAACAGAATTTAAGGAAACTTTGAATAAACATTCTTGTTTTCTTTTACTCCAGGTAGATGTAGATTTTAAGTCATAATCTCATGTCTGATAATATTGCTTATATTGGTTACATCTGCCACATTTCCACTGTCAAATAAGAGGAAACTCCCATTCAGATACTTTGAACAAATATAACATGAATCTCTGTCCTTAAGTATTCTTAAAGCATGACCAATATATTATGGACAATGAATGTTCTGGCATCTCTTTGAGCCTATCTTTAAGGAGATGATAAATGAAAACAGATTTACTGTTACTTTCACTTTCTACTGTACATCCACTGATGGCAATGGGTAGCCATCATTCAGTTAGTTATCTTGGATTATTTCTGCAACATTAGTTTTAGATATCACTCATCATCTTTTGTTCCCATCAGTCAATGCTCCTTGTTTTGATTAAGAATACTTCATACTTCATATATTTTGCTTCATGTTAAGGTTTAATGATTCATTTGATATATTATTCTCATTAGAACAGAAGGTGAGGGAGAAATCTCAGAAAGAGATATTTTTTGAACCAAGTCTAAGATTTCTAAAACTTATAGGTTTCTTTTTTCATCAGAATTTTTGATTAAAAATCTGGCTAGGAGTCTTGAGAGATACATATTTATGAAATAGATATGGATTTGAGGTAAATAACATTTTTGTTTGGGTACAATATTGAAAAAAAAAACACCTTTAAGTTTGAAAAATTCTTGGCTTCTGCATGAAATAGTTGACTAAGATGGGTCTTCCAATTTCAACAATTTTAGAAGAGTGATAAAACAAGATGAACAACTTCCTATGAAACCAAGCCATTGACTGAAACCTAGAAAGCTATTACATTCTTTTTTTAAAAAATAAATGATGTGAGAAACAGAATTATCCTCAAGAGTTACTGGATAAATGCTTGAAGGTCCCCTGAATACCTTAAAGTAGTGTTACATTTGAAACTTTCACAGATGAAAGCTGTGAAATAGGGTCTGGTTATCTGGTAAGAACCATTTTCCCTTTCAAAGATCTTGGCAGCACTTCCTAGTAGTGATTCTAGTAAGTAAGTAAGTAAACATCTTGCAACAGTAAGATGTTTCCAGTGGAAGAACACTAGTATCATCCTTGAGTTGTGTACCATTTTTATTGTTTAGTTGCTAAGTTGTGTCCATCTCTTTGTGACCCTAGGACTGTAGCCTGTCAGGCTCCTCTGTCCATGGAATTTCCCAGTCAAGAATACTGGAGTGGATTGCCATTTCGTTCTCCAGAGGATCTTCCTGACCCAGGGATCAAACCTACATCTCCTGTTTGGTAGGTGGATTCTTTTCCATTGAGACACCTGGGAAGACCTGTGTACCGTTGGTTGCTTTATAGATAAGAATCTCTTACAATGTGATTCTATTGACTAGACAGTAAGTAGGCACTCTTTGGATGGGGTATAAGACAGATTGACTTCTTTAGGAAAATTACTCAGTAATGAATGGTTCTGGAAAGAGATTTCATTCTATTTGCATTTGACAGATGAAAAAATTAGTTGCCAAAATCTCTTGATGAAATGAAAGTAGATTGTAAGCACAATGTAGACCAGTACACATCTTCTTAAGGGAGATCAGTCCTGGGTGTTCATTGGAAGGACTGATGTTGAAGCTGAAACTCCAATATTTTGGCCACCTGATGCAAAGATCTGACTCATTTAAAAAGACCCCGATGTTAGGAAAGATTGAAGGCAGGAAGAAAAGGGGATGACAGAGGATGAGATGGTTAGAAGGCATCACTGATTCAATGGACATGAGTTTGGGTAAACTCCGGGACTTGGTGATGGACAGGGAGGCCTGGTGTGCTGCGGTTCATGGGTTGCAAAGAGTTGGACACGACTGAGTAACTGAACTGAATTGAACACATCTTCTAATCAATATCTGGAATCTGGTTTCCCTCCTCTGGCCTTCAGAAATGTTCAAAACCTTCTACAGTTTATAAGAATTGATTGTTTCCATAGTCCTTTAGGTAGCTCATTTCAACATGTAACAATATATGCTCTGAATCTACCCCATTATGCTCTAAAGCCTGCTCCTTAGTTCTGGCCTCTGAAAAAGGGCCAGCTGGTAATCATTTCCTTCTTTTTTTATTGTGTTAAAAATCTTTACTGCTGTCTCTTTTCTCAGCTGATCAATCCAAGTTTATGTAACCTTTTCACATAGGGCTTGATTTTTCTCACCTCCATGATCTCCCTGAAGTTGTTTCCAGACTCCTCTTGCCTATAACTCAATGAGGTTGTCCTGATACTATAGGAGCTCTAGCTCTTTAGTCCCCAAGCTTCAGCCTTCCCATTATCCTACAGCCTCCCACTGCTCATCCTCCTAATCCTGTTATTCTCAGATCTCTATGCTCACCCATGCCTGGAGAGCAGTGCACATAACAATCTCCAGCAAGGGCCGCCTTGTGAGTAGGAGCAGAAATTTGATTCCAGGGTTTACAAGAAGGTCCTCTATTGCCTATTTACTCTCTGGAGTCTGCTCTTTTAGGAGGCAAGGCCTTAAATGCACAGTTATATAAAACTTTTATTGAAATATATTTCAAGAGAGATAAGAATGTAAATTAAGTTTATTTGCATAAAATTATAAAAACCTAATATAAGACTCAGTGAAGTGAAAGTCACTCAATCATGTCCAACTCTTTGTCACCCCATGGACTGTATAGTCCATGGAATTCTCCAGGCCAGAATACTGGAGTGGATAGCCTTTCCCTTCTCAGGGGATCATCCCAACCTTGGGATTGAACCCAGGTCTCCCACATTGCAGGTGGATTCTGAACCAGCTGAGCCACCAAGGAAGCCCAAGAATACTGGAGTGGGTAGCCTATCCCTTGTCCAGTGGATCTTCCTGACCTAGGAATCGAACTGGGGTCTCCTGCATTGTAGGCAGATTCTTTACCAACTGAGCTATCAGGGAAGCCCTTAAGACTCAGAGATCATGCTAAATAATGATTGGAAGGGGAGGGAGCTTGAAGATCCTGGTGGACTAGAGTAGGGTAGGACAAAAGTCAAATTCAACTCCAGTCCATTATCACTTTTTTTTTTTCTTTTTTTTTTTAATTATTTTTATTATTATTTTTTTTTCCAGTGGGTTTTGTCATAGAATACATGTAAATCCATGGCTGATTCATATCCATTATCACTTTTGATTAGAATTGGTTACTATTCTTGAAAGTACTGGGTTTAAGGGATGCCTTCCTGAGTTCTCGATTAAAGTTGAACTATCCATTGCTTAAACCTAACTCTGAGTGTATTACTTTTTGACCTATCATAATGTTCACAAATTCTTTCTTTGGCCATGTTGTCTACTAGTGATCATATCAAAGACAAAGGCAGTCATCAGTTTTGTTCTGAAGTATTCGTTTGTGTTTTTAATTTTTAGAATTCCCTTTTGATTTTGTCTTAGGATTTCCACCTTTCTGCTTATATTACCCTTCTGTTATTACATATTGCCTACTCTTTGCATTAGAGTTCTTAGCATATTAATCATACTTATTTTAAATTCTCTTTTTGATAATTCAAACATCTGTGTCATATCAGAGTTTGATTTTTGTGATTACTGTTTCTTCAGTTTGAGTTTTTTCCTTGTATTTTGTCATGCTATGTAACTTTTTTGTTGAAGGTCATATATGTTTGTATAGGAAATAGAAAATGAGGTAAATAGGCCTTTAATGTGAAGATTTATGATAAGCTGGTTAGGAACTGAACTAAGCTTAATGTTTGTTATAGCTGCAGGTGCAATGTCTTGAATTTCCTCGAGTGTCCTTGTTTTATCTCCTCTCGACTTTAGGCTTCCCTCAGCATTCCTCCTCAGTATTCTTGGGTAGCTGAGCTGTTAAAGAATTTGCCTGCAATGAAGGAGACCCTGGTTTGATTCCTGGGTCAGGAAGTTTCCCTGGAGGAGGGCATGGCAACCGCCTCCAGTATTCTTGCCTGGAGAATCCCGACAGACAGAGGAGCCTGGTGGGCTACAGTCCATGAGGTCATGAAGAGTCGGCCATGACTGAGTGGCTAAGCACAGCAAACAGCGATCCTCCTCAGAGAGAGTCGTGCTTTGCAGTTGTTTGAGCTATAATCCATAATAGTTACATTGGAACTCTCTCAGTATGGTGATAAAATGTAAGGGAGGTGAAGCATTCTATTAATATAGTATGATCAGAGGACCTGTGTCTTAGGTCTGTGATCCTCACAATTATTTTCCCATGGTATAGCCTTTATCTTCCTCCTTAGAAAAGAGACAATAGAGTAGGCAGAAGGTGGGGAATGTCCTTCTCAGCTGGGTTCAGGCTCTGGTAAAGTCTTTTCCTTGCTAAGTAGGCTCTTGTGAGAATGCTTTGGACCCAATTTACATTGATTAATCTTTCTCAGATCTTTACTGTGAGAACTTACAGTGGAATTCCTGGAGGTAAACTCATGCATGTGTGGGTCTGCTCCACAACCGTGACCTCAAGAAGTTTCTCTTTCTCATGCTTGTCCATATTGAGCCTCCAACAAGACATCAAAATGATCACAGTGTTTCTACCAGTTTATGGATCTAGTGGCATTTGTCCAGGTAATCACATACTGACTGTGACTCTCTGGACTCATTTTTCTCTCCAAATTTTGGGGTGTTGGTTTGTCCTGTAACCTCTGTTCTCTGATAGGGAGGGTCCAAGAAAAGTCATTGATTTTCAATTTATTCAGCTGTTTCTTGTTGTAAGGATGGGAGTGATGATTTTCAAATTCTTTGTATGTCAGAACTGAAACTGGAAGTCTTCTTTATGCAAATTTATTTCATTTTATGTTATTTCTCCTAGTACATTTCTCTAGGCAACACGACTATGTGTTTTTTAATTGAAGTGACTATAGTTATATTCACGTTTGTACATAAATCAGGTCTGACATTAGAGGAGTTGAAATACTCAAACAAGAGGACTTTAGAAGATAGAGCATTAGCATGAATTCTAAATTCTACTGATGGGTCCCTGAGGATAAAGAAGTCTTCTTCCTCACTATAACCACTCCTCGCTTGTGAAATATGCCAAGGTTACCTTGATATGAGGCTCAAGCTGATATAATCTAAGCATTTAAACACATACTAGTTTTAGTTTCCTGAAACGTTTCACTTTTCCAACTCTAATTCTTTGAGATCAAGGAGGAGGAAGAGGAAATGTCCCTCAGTTGTGAGCCCATGGACTGTAGCCCCCAGGCTCCTCTGTCTGGGATTCTCTGGGCAAGAAAACTGGAGTGAGCTGCCCTTCCCTTCTCTAGGGGATCTTCCTGACCTGGGGGTTGAACCCGGGACTCCTGCATTGAGTCATCAGGGGAGCCCTTTTAAGATCAAAGTAAACCTTTATTTACTTTTTCATTCTGTCACATGTTCAATAAACTTGCAAATATTCTACTCATCTTTTTTTTTCCTACTCATCTTTTAAAGGTCAGATCATATACCACCTTCTACATTAAGCCTCCTCTGATTACTTCAAATGGAAGTGACTTCTCCCTGTTTTTCTCCAACTATCACAGTGGTATGATGGAGACAGTTCATACTGGCTGATAAGAGCTGAATGTGAGCATGCACCTCTCACCAATTCCACACCCAGCGACATCATGTTGGTAGTCAGACCTCAGTTGTGGTGGAGCACTTACATCATTGAAATTGGAAAACACTATAAATAAAGGCTTTTAAAAATTTCCCTATAGATCCAGTTAAACATGGACCATCATACCACTATTTGTGTGTGTGTTGTGTGTCTATTTGTAGATAGATAGGTAAGCAGCTACATAGGTACATAGATAGATAGAATGATATTGGGTTGGCCAAAAGGTTCATTTGGGTTTTTCCATAAGGTGTTACAGAAAATCCCAAGTGAACTTTTGGCCAACCCATAGATAGGTACTGAAAAACAGAGGGACAGAGAGACAGACAGACAGGCAGACATAATATTAATAGCTTTTTATGTACTAATGTCTTACTCTGTAGTTTCTTAAGTGTGGATGTTGTTGGTATGTGTTATTTTAATTCCTGAGTACCCATTTTCTATTTTTAATTGGGAGATCACTGGTCCCCTATTTAATTCTTGGTCATTTGGGTAGTTTAGTTCTGTCTTGGTTCCAAGGGCAGGGTGCTAAGTGCAAAGGAGCTATTGGGCTTCATCTAGAATCTACCAAACTGGAGCTGAGACTAGCATCTCCACCCTATCAAATGATGAGGGATGATGTGGAATTTCCTCTTTCCTCACTGAAAATAAGGGAGAGGAGAGTGTTATGGTCTGAACTGCCTTCCTCAACTTAAAAGTTTTGCACAGCAAAGGAAACCATAAACAAACTGAAGAGACAATCTACAGAATGGGAGAAAATACTGGCAAGCCATGCAACTGACAACAGATGAATTTTCAAGATATACAAACCATGTTTCTGTTCTTGGATCAGAAGAATCAATATTGTCCAAATGACTATAGTACCCCAGGCAAGCTATAGATTCAATGGTTGTGTTCAGTCACCAAGTTGTGTCTGTGCAACCCCTATCAATTACCAATGGCATTTTTCACTAGAACAAAACATTTTTTAAATTTGTATGGGAAAACAGAAGACCTCAAATAGCCAAAACAGTCTTGAGAAAGAAAACTGGAGCTGTAGGAATCAGGCTCTCTGACCTCAGACTATACTACAAAGCTATAACGGGACTCTTTACCCCTTCTCAGTATCTATGCTGAGAGCTTTGTACTTTCCTCCTCTTCAATAAATCCTATTTGCTTTCTACTGTGAGTGTCTGTGTGTTTGTGGATTCCATTCTTTGGCTCCATAGGCAAGAACTCCGATTCCCATCTCAAGAGTAGCCCCGAATACACAGTGATAAGTTTTTATGGACTGGGTAATTTCATAGGCTAATGAGTGGGAGGATTATTTCAACTATTTGAGGGAGGGGCTTCCCTGGTGGCTCAGTCGGTAAAGAATCCACCTGCAATGTGGGACACCTGGGTTTGATACCTGGGTTGGGAAGATCCCCTGGAGGAGGGCATGGCAACCCACTCCAGTATTCTTGCCTGGAGAATTCCATGGACAGAGGAGCCTGGTGGGCTGCAGTCCATGGAGACACAAAGAGTCGGACACGACTGAGCGACTAAGCACAAAGATGGAATAACCAAAACAGTAAGATACTGGCACAAAAACAGACTCATACATTAATGGAACAGGATATAAATCCCAGAAATAAGCTCAGGCACATATGACCAATTAATCTACAACAAAGGAGGCAAGAATATACAATGGAGAAAAGACCATCTCTTTAAAAAGTGGTGCTGGGAAAGCTGAACAGCTACATGTGAAAGAATGAAATTAGGACATTCTCTAACCATACACAAAAATAAACTCAAAGTTGATTAAAGACCAAAATGTAAGATCAGATACTATAAAACTCCTAGAGGAAAACACAGGCAGAAAACTCTTTGAAATAAACTACAGCAATATCTTTTTGGATCCATCTCCTAGAGAAATGAGAATAAAAACAAAAATAAACATAAGGGACTCACTTAAACTTAAAAACTTTTGTACAGTGAATGAATCATAAGCAAACTGAAAAGACAATCTACAGAATTAAAGAAAATATTTGCAATAAATATTTGAAATATTTATTGAAATAAACTACAGCAATATCTTTTTGGATCCATCTCCTAGAGAAATGAGAATAAAAACAAAAATAAACATAAGGGACTCACTTAAACTTAAAAACTTTTGAACAGTGAATGAATCATAAGCAAACTGAAAAGACAATCTACAGAATTAAAGAAAATATTTGCAAAGCATGCAACTGACAAAAGATTAATTTCCAAAATATACAAACAGTTTATACAGCTCAATATAAAAAAATAACTCAATCAAAAAAATGGGCAGAAGATCTAAACAGACATTTCTCCAAAGAAGAGATGGACAAAAAGCCCATGAAAAAGTGCTTAACATTGCTGATTACTACATAAATGCAAATCAGAACTATAATGAGGTATCACTTCATACCAGTCAAAATGGCCATCATTAAAATGTTTGCAAATAAATTCTGGAGAGGATGTAGAGAAAAGGGCACCTTCCCAAACTGTTGGTGGGAAACGTAAATTGGTGTAGTCACTATGGAGAACAGTAGGGATGTTTCTTAAAAAACTAAAAATAGAGTTGCCATAAGTAAGTAAGTAAGGTTGCTCAGTCATGTCTGACTCTTTGCGACCCCATGGACTGTAGCTTACCAGGCTTCTCCCATGGGATTTTCCAGGTAAGCGTACTGGAGTGGGTTGCCATTTCCTTGCCATATGATCCTGCAGTTCTACTCTTGGGCATATATATGGTGAAAACTATAATTAGAAAAGATATATGAACCCCAATATTTATAGTAGCACTATTTATAATAGCCAAGACATGGAAGCAACCTAAATGTCCATCTAAAGAGGAATGGATAAAGATGTGGTATATCTATGTATATATATACAGTGGAATAGTATTCAGCCATAAACACTAATGAATAATGCCATTTGCAGCAACATGGATGCATCTGGAGATTTTCATACTAAGTGAACAGATGTTTCAGTGCATTTTCCAGTAGACATCATGGAATTTGTTATGGCAGCCCACATACACTTTTACACACTATTTGGATCGAGAGGATCGCTTAGAGGAGGAAATGTCAGCCCACTCCAGTATTCTTGCTTGGAAAATCCCATAGACAGAGGAGCCTGGGGGGCTGCAGTCAATGGGGTCACAAAGAGTCGGACACAATTGAGCACACATGCATACATGCATGTATTATTAATATTGTTTGTTCAATTTCCCTTAATCTTAAAGTTACGTTAAACCTGCTGGATGTTTTCCAAAAAATTACTATTGAAATAACTGTAGATAAGTTTAAGCTGACTAACAGATGATGCTTCCCAGGATCTGGTTCCATTTAATATAGTATTCTGGTTACTTCTTACTGCTTAAGAAATCACGCCAAACCTTAGCAGCTTAGAATAAAATTATTTTCTCTCATAGTTCTGTGAATTGACTGAGCTCAGTTAGCTGGGTCTTACTTTGGGACTCATAATAATTGAAATTACATGGCTGCCAGGGCATCATGATCTGAAAGTTCCCCTGGACTGGATATTTCAGATGACTCATGCTAATGGTGACAGTTGATCCTAGCTTGCTCCCTGGCTCTCTGGGACAACCACATATAGTTTCTCCTTATAGCTTGGGTTTCTCATGGAATGGCAGCTAGGTTCACAGGGTGAACAATCCAAGAGAACGTTTTCAAAAAACAAGAAGAGGAAAGTGACAGGTCAGGAAAGGCTATACCTTAACAGTGTCATTCTGCTATATTTTATTATCCATCAAGAAGGACAAGTCTTACCCAGATTCAAGGGGGTGGAGAAATCAACTCTCCTTCTTGATGAGGGAATGTCAAGATCACATTGCAAAAGAGCTTGGGAGATGCAAGATATTTTTGTGGCCGTCTTTGGAAAATAGGATCTGCTATGCATAGTAATCAGGTTCGTGAATAACACCAAATTCAGAAAAAAATTATTTGTGGCTGAGTAAAAAGGATTATAATTCAAAGGCACTTCGAGAAGATACGCCCCTAAGGAAAGACTCCTCATTTAATACAGCGTTTTATCTAGCAGGTTCAGTTACAGCCACTCTTCCATTTTTTTCTAACTTTCCCCTAAAAGAAAGAGACAAGAAAATGGGTAAACTCCCATCACCTCCGAGAACTGAGACCAATAAGTGGTACAGCATTAGGAGTTCTTTTCATGGCCTATCGGGGCTAAGATTCATAAACTACAGTACACCAAGGGAAAAAAAAAAAAAGATCCTTCTTACTTCCAATCATTGCTCTTGTTTTTCAGAACCCAGAGCCCCAGGATCTGAATCACTCAGCTGTCTCCCTATCCCAAAGACACTGAATTGCCTGCCACTTTGTCCCACCTGCAACATTCAAATACTATTTCTTTCTACCAAGTTACTATTCCTATCAAGGATATTTCCAGCTGAAAATGACTGGCCAATTCATGGGAAGGGGAAGTGGTTAAACACTGGTAGGGGTGCATAGCCCTTGGGCAGTGTATTACTAAGTAAAATACTCTGGGTGACAGGTGAGGCAGGAGAGGCTCAGTTTGAGGTTGATGTTCAGAGTAACCCAAGCTGGGGCAGTGAGGGTAGGCAGTGATGCTGCTTCAGGAAAACAGAGGTGAACTAAGGGAAAGCCCACAAGCAAGAAGCTGAGAGCTCTTCTGGGAGGGGTGCATGTCATCCTTCCCTCCAGCTGTAAATCTGAGAAGAGGTATGAAACATCATCTGAGTAGACGGAGACCAGTTCATATCAGAAGTCTGTGAACAAACATTACATCTCAATAAAATTTGTCTTTTTTTTTTTTCAAAATTCATCTTGTTCAAATGAAACAGCAGGGTCTTAGAATCACCACTGAAAATGGTCTATGGCAAAGTATAGAAAAACATTTCAAAAAGTTATGTGATATTCTCATACTGATATTTTCACTATCCTGGTACTCAAATTAACAACTGCTATTAAATGTGAATAGGAAGAGGAAGAAAATACAGAGATGCAAATAGAGATAGGAAAGGATACATGGCAAAAAAAGGCATTGTTTTCTTTTCCTCCTTCCTCCAAAAAGTTTTTGTAGCTAAATGAAAGGGTTAACTTAATAGATATTCCTCAAGGACAAACCAAGCTTTTAAATTTAAGAACAAAACAAAAGGAATAATTAGATACAAGATGAAAAATAATTGTTGGGACTAATAATAATTGTAAAAAGGCCAACGGCCTTGGATGATTCTAAATATTTTAGTGTTTCATTTAGAAACCAAGTATATCAGCAGTGGTATAGATTGAAGGACGTGAAAACACACCTTGCGTGTGCTGCGTGCTTAGTCGCTCAGTCGTGTCCAACTCTTTGAGACCTTATGGACTGTAGCCCACCAGGCCCTTCTGTCCATAGGGATTCTCCAGGCAAAAATACTGGAGTGGGTTGCCATGCCTTCTCCAGGGGATCTTCCCAACCCAGGGATTGAACCCAGGCCTCCTATGGATTCTTTACCATCTGAGTCTCCAGGGAATCCTGAGAATACTGGAGTAGGTAGCCTATCCCTTCTCCAGGGTATCTTCCTGACTCAGGAATTGAACTGGGGTCTCCTGCATTGCAGGTGGATTCTTTACCAGCTGAGCTACCACTGAAGCCTGAAAACACACCTTACCATAATGGTTTTACTGATCAGGAAGAGCAAATGTTAACGGTTAACATTTTAGGATGGACATTTTGGTAAAAGTAGAAAGTGAAGTGAAAGTTGCTCAGTCATGTCTGACTCTTTGTGACCCCATGGACTATACAGTCCATGGAATTCTCCAGGCCAGGATACTAGAGTGGGTAGACCTTCCCTTCTCTGGGGGATCTTCCCAACCCAGGGATCGAGCCCAGGTCTCCTGCATTGCAGGTGGATTCTCTACCAGCTAAGCCACAAGGGAAGCCGAAGAATACTGGAGTGGGTAGCCTGTCCCTTCTCCAGCAGATCTTCCCAACCCAGGAATAGAACCAGGGTCTCTGGCATCGCAGGCGGATTCTTTACCAACTGAGCTATTAGGGAAGTCCTAAAAGTAGAAAGAAAGAATAGTAAAAATGAAAGTAGTTGGAATTATTCATCCAGAGAATGCAATGTTAAACAGTGACTGAGTCACTACAGAGGGCGTCTGGAGTGGAGACAGAAGTATAGTGACCTGGGAAGAAGTATGATGGTCTTAGAATGGAAAGTGAGAGAAAGCATGAAATGCTCACCTGCTTTGGGACTAAAGGCAGCAATGGCAGTCACTGACCTGTGTATTGTGGGGAAGCAAGAGGCTCCAGACAGCTGCAGAATGTCAGGACTTCATGGCTTAGGGAGCAAGAGGAGAACAAAAATGGCCACAAAGAAAAAGAAAACAACTTTGAAGCAATAGAACTAATGGAGCAACAGAGCTTAGGATTTCAGCAATAGACACACATCTAGAATGAGATTCAGTTCAGTCATGGCTGAAGGCATAAGGGCAATTTACATTTTATAATTCACTGGAAAATATTTTGGTGAAGGCAGTCACATGACATACCAGAAATTTCTGTTCACAGGTTACTTTTTTTTTTCCATTTATTTTTATTAGTTGGAGGCTAATTGCTTTACAATATTGTAGTGGTTTTTGTCATACATTGACATGAATCAGCCATGGATTTACATGTATTCCCCATCCCGATCCCCACTCCCACCTCCCTCTCTACCCGATCCCTCTGGGTCTTCCCAGTGTACCAGGCCCGAGCACTTGTCTCATGCATCCAACCTGTTCACAGGTTACTCTTTGAAAGAGCATTTGTGTTGCTGAGCCATGCAGAAATGAATATCTTATTTTCAAATCACTTGTGCTCAGTAGCTATATGCAGGAACAACCTTTTTTTTTCCTGTGATTTTTAATATCTTGCTTAGTGACACAAAGATTTATTTTCATTCCCAGCCATTTTCCTAAACAGAGGCATAGATGTAATTTTTAAAAAAGATAGCTGCAGCTTCAGAGAGCTTAGCAAGAAGCCTAAAATTTCAGAATCTATAATTTTTTATGGTTTCTTATTTCCAGTATTGTATGTAATACTACCTCTAATTACAATGCATCTATCTACTCTTCTGAAATCCTGTAGGCTGAATAAGTCTGCAGAAAAATGCTAACTCAGAGGTATATCCTATGTTATTTTTAGTAATTTGTCTAATGAAAATACATTTACTTACCTCTGTGCCTTTTTGAGTTAGTTCAGAAATATGTTTTCAAACTTCAAGACACTTGGAGTGTCCCCTAATGGTGAATGCTGGCCCAGTAGCAATTCAAGTCTTCTCTGTCTGCTAAGTCTAAGAGGGAAGGCTGCTCTAATTTGTCTATGCCAGCTGGAACTCTGTGAAAACTTCTTGTTATAATCCATGCACTACTCCTTAGCTCATTGTAGCAATTTGCTTTAATTACCCTTTCCCTTTTCTTATATGGAGTTCTCAAAAAATTCAGGGTATACATTTCTGAAGCTAATTTTGTGTCAGAGGGATTCAATTAGGGTTGTGATGGGTGACAGTCCTTTAAAAATCTGATAGGAGCTATGGAACATCTCTGAACAAAGTGAATAGACATCAATTTCATATACAATTTCAGAAAGTTCAGAGATTCCTCAACTCAGTCATGAAAGAGTTTCAAATCTAGTCCAACTATTTTGTGTTCAGAGAACAGTTAAGCATGTGGAAAAAGGTTTATTCAAAGGAGAGCTTATAGACAATTATGCTGAAGTGGGTTTAATTTCAGTTTTCACTAAGTTAAAAATTAATCTTTTCTCTCATCCAGATAACTTTTGAGCCACTTAGACAACTGATTAGAGCTCACTGTATTTTATCTTGGTCAGTATGTTTGTTTGACTTAGGCAGACTGATTACCCTCCCCACTGCTCAATCCCACGACTGTACACGTGGGAGGGAGTCAACCTCTGTTCAAGTAGCATCACACTCATGTTTCAAATCATTCCTGATGTTACATTTAATTCACTAAAATATTCAGTTGTTGTTCAGTCACTCAGTCATGTCCGACTCTCTGTGACCTCATGGACTGCAGCACACCAGGGTTGCCTGTCCTTCACCATCTCCTGGAGCTTGCTCAAATTCATGTCCATTGAGTCAGTGATGCCATCCAACCATCTCGTGCTCTGTCATCCTCTTCTCCTCCTGCCTTCACTCTTTCCCAGCATAAGGGTCTTTTCTAATGAGTTGGCTCTTCACATCAGGTGGCCAAAGTATTGGAGCTTTAGCATCAGTCCTTCCAGTGAATATTTAGGATTGATTTCCTTTAGGATTGACTGGTTTGATCTCCTTGAAGTCCAAAGGACTCTCAAGAGTCTTCTCCACCATCACACTTCAAAAGTATCAATTCTTCAGTGCTCAGCTTTCTTTATAGCCCAACTCTCACATCCATACATGACTACTGGAAAAACTACAGCTTTGAGTATATGCACCTATATCGGCAAAGTAACATCTCTGCCTTTTAATATGCTGTCTAGGTTTGTTATAGCTTTTCTTCCATGGAGCAAGAGTCTTTTAATTTTATGGCTACTGTCACCATCTGCAGTGATTTTGGAGGCCCCCAAAATAAGTCTATGACTGTTTCCACTGTTTCCCCATCTATTTGCCAAGAAGTGATGGGACCAGATGCCATGATCTTAGTTTTTTGAATGCTGAGTTTTAAGCCAGCTTTTTCACTCTCCCCTTTCATCTTCATCAAGAGGCTTTTTAGTTCCTCTTCCCATTCTGCCATAAGGGTGGTGTCATCTGTACATCTGAGGTTATTGATATTTCTTCCGGCAATCTTGATTCCAATTCAGTTAGTTGGAAATAAATATCATTTATGAATCATTAGGTTACTGATTCAAATTGAGTCCCTTTTATGACCCTGAACCAAGTCTCTCACCAGTATCTATTCATTGTTCTTTAATCTTTCTTTCTTATGTTTAGGTTAGCATGCATGTTTGACATTTCTGTCATTTTTTGTGATTAGATATCCCATCTTGATTTTTACTGACCACACTCTTTAGTATTGTTATTACATACTACGAATTCCCTCCTCATTTGCAGCCATTACTATTTAAGAACTTCCTAATCACCAGCCAGTCCTTTTTGCTATTCCCCTTTCTTTAATTAGTATAACAATAGAAGAGTTGGTCAACATCATCATCCACTCTGTTTTTATCAGACAGAGGCATTTCAAAAATACTAGTACAGTTTAAAGGAGTCATCTATGGGAAAAATGACAGCACTAGATGATCTTTAGCCAGATTGCTTATAGAGTATATCATAGATTTAGAGATGGAAAGGACCTTAGATTTCTTCTGGTCCTCTTTTCTAACAACTCAGGAAATACATAACACCACCCTTATAGCAGAAAGCGAAGAGAAACTAAGAGCCTCTTGACGAAAGTGAAAGAGGAGAGTGAGAAACCTAACTTAAAACTCAACATTCAAAAAATGAAGATCATGGCATCTGGTCCCATCACTTCATGGCAAATAGATGGAGAAACAATGGAAACAGTGACAGACTTTATTTTCTTGGGCTCCAAAATCACTGCAGATGGTGACTGCAAACATAAAATTAAGACGCTTGCTCTTTGGAAGAAAAGCTATGAACAACCTAGATAGTGGATTAAAAAGCAGAGGCATTACTTTGCTGACAAACATCTGTCTAGTCAAAACTATGGTTTTTCCAGTAGCCATGTATGAATGTGAGAGTTGAAACAAAGAAATGTGAGCACTGAAGAATAGATGCTTTTGAAGTGTGGTGTTGGAGAAGACTCTGGACAGTCCCTTGGACTGCAAGGAAATCAAACCAGTCAACCCTAAAGGAAATCAGTCCTGAATATTCATTGGAAGGATTGATGATGAAGCTGACGCTGCAATTCTTTGGTGACCTGATGGGAAGAGCCAACTCCTTAGAAAAGACCCTGATGCTGGGAAAGATTGAAGGCAGGAGGAGAAGAGGACGACAGAGGATAAGATAATTGGATGGCATCACCAACTTGATGGACATGAATTTGAGCAAGCTCCAGGGTTTGGTGAAGCACAGGGAAGCCTGGCATGCTGCAGTCTATGGAGTCAAAAGAGTAGGACACGACTGAGCGACTAAACTGAAGTGAACTGAACTGAACTGATGTCATTCTAAGATGGTCATCTGATCTTGGCCTGCAAACTTCTCATGATAGACATCCTTGCTTTCTGGTGCAACCTATTCACTGTTGAGATATGTAAAGATAACATTCTTCCCTGTGTAGATTAGGAATGTGGTTCCCAGTAACTTCTATGTATTATATCTTATTACATTAAGTGAAACTTGATAAAATAAGCTGAATCTATTTATTTATCAGACATTCAAATATTTGAAGACAGGTGTTATTGAAGTGGTCATCTCTATTTTAGCCTTCCCAGGATCCTTTTTGCTTTCTTCTCAGAATAATCAATTTTCCAATGGGAAATTAATCTCCATCTTATTTTCCACTGATGGAGTTTACCAAGGAATGAAAGCTTTCTTATCCCTACCTTTTTGGATGTGTACATAATGGAGATCTTCTCATTTAGCACATTCAATTTCCCTGGCCACAGTGATTATTTCACTCCTAGGCTAGTCAACTAGTCCTAGTCCCTGAGAGCTCCATTGGTAAAGAATCTGCCTGCAATGCAGGAGACCTAAGTTCGATACCTGTGTTGGGAAGATCCCCTGGAGAAGAGAAAGGCTACCCACTCCTGTATTCTGGCCTGGAGAATTCCATGCCGTCACAAAGAGTCAGACATGACTGAGCGACTTTCACTTTCACTTTTCATCACTTTCAGGCTAGTCATTCAAATGGGTTCAGTAGGATGCTATACTGGGACTTCTATGAAAAATACTGGAGAAGAGAAGCTCTCCATCTTACAGAATTGCTAAAACACTGGAATATGAGGTTGGGACATGGGGAGAGAGCCTGTCTGAGGATGAAGGAAACCCAAGAAAACAGTGCCTTGAGAACAAAGCAAAGCCCTACCACATACATTGTCAGAGCACATGGACTCAGCCCACACCTCATGATGTGTTACTTACTGAACTTTTAGATACACGAACCAAAAGATTGTATGTAAGTCAGTTTGGGTTGAGTTTCCCTTAGTTGTTCCCAAAGAGACTTGAATAATACAGTTACAGTTTTGTGAGTCTTACCTTTTCTTAGCTAAAAATCTACAGCTTGATTCTCAGACCTGTTCATCTCCTAGTCATATTATGATCTATTTGTTCTCAACTGTTTCCATGAAAACAATTGAGGTACCTAGAACTGAGCATAGTACTTTAGATGAGATTA
Organism: Dama dama; assembly: GCF_033118175.1. Taxonomy (NCBI): domain Eukaryota; kingdom Metazoa; phylum Chordata; class Mammalia; order Artiodactyla; family Cervidae; genus Dama; species Dama dama. The sequence goes on from NC_083705.1 coordinate 23,539,112, forward strand.
AAATGTACAAATGTGCAATGTAGTATAACCTTTTCCCTCCTTGTTTATTCTTCCCTGGTCAATTTTCATTGACTGAACCCTACATTGCCTTAAACCTCTTTCCTCCCTTTTTGTACTTTGCCATCCTAATGGTTTATGCAGCATCTGAATTTCTTAGGGCTTTTAAAAATGAACTTACTTGAGGCTATGCCTCACCTCTTCACCTCTCTACCTTTACTTCTAGTCCTTTTCTAAGCTACACAGACATATATCCACTTGTCTGGTTTATTGAAGGAGTTTTGAATTTTTTTCCAATAGGGGACCTCAAACTGAGGATCCTAATAGAATCTTTTTATTCCCAATGTACTTATTTATAATTTTTACAATGTTGTAATCACTTTTGCCATACAACAATGTGAATCAGCCTTAATTATGTACATATTTCCTCCCTCCCTAGCCTCTCTCCTCTCCCTCCCATCCCATCCCTCCAGGTCATCATGAAAGAGTTTTGAATTTTGAGCTTGAGAAAGTAACTCATTCTCTCAGTGCTTTGGTGTTCTTTACTGCAAAACTGTGGTATTTCTTAGGGCAATTTTTGTTATAGATATTAGAAACTCCCAATCAAAATGGCTAATTAATGAGGATATATTAAAATAATAAGTCTGAAGGTAATACGATTTTAGTTTTGGTAAATTTGGTGGCTAAGTGATGTCATCAAGATCCATGCTCCTTCGATCCTTCCATCTTGCTACATTCAGTGTGTTCTCCTCTGGCTAATTCCAATCTTTATGGCTTCAGGACGGCTTCCACTGCTCCAGGAATCACAGATAGACATGAAAATGTCCACCAGCAAAAGAGGGACTCCTTCTCAAAAGGTTCTTTCAAAGAAAGAGGTAAACATTTTCTAGAAGGCCCTCAACTGAAGCGACTTAGCATGCATGCGGAGAAGGAAATGGCAACCCACTCCAGTATTCTTGCCTGGAGGGACAGAGGAGCCTGGTGGGCTGTCGTCTATGGGGTTGCACAGAGTTGGAAATGATTGGAGCGATTTAGCAGCAGCAGCAGCAGAGAGCCCTCAGATTTCCTCTCACATTTCATTTTCCCAGGAGTCTATCATGACCTTATTTAAGTCAGTCTCTGATAAGGGATAATCAGATTGGTTATGACCAGTGCTCTCAAACTAGCTATGTATCAGAATCACTTGTAGGACTTTTTAAAGTGCTCAGGGCTGGTGCACTGGGAAGACCCAGAGGGATGGGATGGGGAGGGAGGCAGGAGGGGGGATCGGGATGGGGAACACATGTAAATCCATGGCTGATTCATGTCAGTGTATGGCAAAAACCACTACAATATTGTAAAGTAATTAGCCTCCAACTAATAAAAATAAATTTAAAAATTTTTTTAAATAAATTCAATTTATTTGTTATTAGAAATGAAGTCAATAAAGATGACTTACTCTAAAAAAATAAAAAACACAGATTTATTGATTCCATCCCTACAGTTTCTGATTCAGTAGGTCTGATGCTGTTGTTGTTTAGTCACTAAGTTTTGTCTGACTCTTTGTGACCCCATGGACTGCAGTCTGCCAGGCTCCTCTGTCCATGGGATTTCCCAGGCAAGAATACTGGAGTGGGTTGCCATTTCTTTCTCCAGGGGATCTTCCCAACCCAGGGATCAAACCCATGTCTCTTGCATTGGCAAGTGGAAAATCCAGGGAAGCCCAGGTCTAATGCAAGGCTACACAATTTCCTTTTCTAACAAATTCCCAGATGACATTGATGTTGGTTGAGACCACAGTTAAAGAACTACTGGCTTAGGAAAACCTTAGCCCTGGGATAGAAACTGAGGCTGGGGCCCGTATAGGACAGGTAGTTTCCCTTAGGGATTTGTTATTAAGAAGAGAAAGGTAGGTAATCACAAATGTCCTGCTATGGGAACTATAATCCCTAATTCAGGATTGTCCTATGGGTTACAGATATACATGTAAATTGCCCATCATAGTATATTCAATATGTGTAACTGCTACTATTATTGTTATTATTGATTTTGTTATAGACACTGTATTATAGACTCTTTCAATATTACTTGCAAATTTGATAAGTATACTCTTCCATTTTATTCAGGTCATCAATAATATATTGGACAAGCCAAGGGCAGATGGAGAATTCTGAAAATTTCACTAGAGATTTCCCAGATCACTAATATCAGTTCACTAACCAAAAATGCTTATGATTTAGTTTTTCAGTGATTTCACTTAATTGAACTGTCATCTAGTCTTATTTTTCCATCTTATTCAAAAGAATATCTTTAGACTAGAAAATAATTGGTTTCAGATTTGCCTATACATCTCTATAGAAAAAATATAGAGTGAACTGTATGTTCTAGCATTTTATTAATAATTGTATCTAACATTCATATGGGGCTTTCCTGGTGACTCAGACAGTAAAGTATCTGCCTGCAGTGTGTGAGACTAGTCTAATTCCTGGTTCAGAAAGGTCTCCTGAAGAAGGGGACAGCTACTGACTCCAGTATTCTTGCCTGGAGAATTCCATGGACATAGAGTGCTTATCCTATCTGAGATACTGTTCAAGCTGTTTTATTATATACGAGTGGGTATGATTATTATCACTATTTCATGGAGCAGGAAACTGAGGCATAAAGGATTCCAATCTATCCCAATGTAATCTCTGCTAATAGGCACAATCACACATACACAGTACAATCACAGGAAATGGCCATGATCATAATCTAGTAATACAACTGGTACCTGAAATGCTCTCTCACACATATATGCATACATACACATCTGCCTTATTCAGTACGGCTTTTAAATGTTACACATTTTAGTAGGGTAATACATTAAAATTGTTTAATGAGCCACAGTATGTGGGACAATCTCTATGTATCAATGCTCAGTGAACCACTGTACTGAAAGTCCCATCATGACAGATAACAGACCTATTATCCATAGAGAAGTGCATTTTAATATTGGTACTTAATACTTTAGTAAATATTTAGAGTAGAAATATTCACAAATATTTGCAACAACTTTTGCAGAGTTTCACGATTGGTTAGAATCGAAACAAAATAGCATGGGTGGTAACTGTGAGAACAGGAATTTGCAATATACTAATTAAATGTGGTACTGAAACACTATCATGATTCTGTCCTATTTTTATAAGTAAGGTCTGATGATTAATCTTTAAGTGACTAAAACTGCCAACTAAATAAAAAAGTTCTTTATTTGAAGTTAGGGACAATCTTCAACGTATTTTGTCTCTTGGCTCTATTCTGATGACTTTTCTGTGTCTGGCCTCTAACTGAACTTATTTTATCTCCTGACCACTAGTTTGTTCTCTGCAACTTGATTGGGAAGCTAGCTTCCCTAGAGAGCAAACTGATTAGAGCTTTGTGAACTCCCCAGATTTTCCTGGCTCTGAATTTTAGCAAATCTAGGGCATCTTCGCAGAGGGTTTAGGCCTGGCTACTTGGCCGTCATCTCTGTATCTCTGTCACGTTGTGTTAGGTCTGTTACACCAGTAGGTGTCATACTGGGCTGCACTTTCCCACAGAAATACATCAGGTAAAAATTCAGAATTCCTGTGCTATAAACTCTGAAAATAGAGCACTCTACCATACAGAAAAGTTGTACTCTCTTAATTATGAACCCATCAAGTATGAAGGCCTTTCTCTCTTCCCAGGTCTCTCATGGAGCATGCACACAGCATTAGGGTTGTTCATCTAGGCAGCTGGTCTGATTTCCTTAACGGGGTCAGGAACATGGGTATTTAATGAGTCTCCCTTTGCTGAGGCTGAGGTTGCCTTCCTAAAGGAAGCATGCATTTATCTCCATGGTTCTCAGTCCAGAGTGTACATAAGGATCACTGGGAAGGCTGCTTATCCCAGGGTTAGGGGGGGAATTCTTGCCCCCCCCACCCCCACCAACCACCACCCAAGAGCTTCTGAATTTGCATCTCTGATGAATTCCCGGGTGATGCTGGGAGCAAGTTCTGAAAGGCCCTGCTTTAACTTCAGGCTCTGTTTTTACTTGCTAGAATTTCCCAGTTGGATATATCAGGTTTGCCCTGTTCCCTTTTTCATTTTAAACTGCCCAGCACTTGCAGCTTTGGGGAACAGCTCACATTAAGAAGACTTCTAAAAATAAGGGCATGAGATAGAGTCACACTTCAGGTATTCTGTTGCAAGTTAAGATTTTCGATACGAGTAATAGAAAGGATTTTAGTTAACTTAGTGTAGTGGATACCATGGGGCTTCCAGCCAGCTTCCCTTTTCCAGCCAATGAGCTTGTTCTGTAATAGCTGCAAGTACTGTGGATAATCTAGAGGTAAATAGTTCAGTTCAGTTCAGTCGCTCAGTCGTGTCCAACTCTTTGCTACCCCATGAATCGCAGCATGCCAGGCCTCCCTGTCCATCACCAACTCCTGGAGTTTACACAAACTCAAGTTCATCAAGTCGGTGACGCCATCCAGCCATCTGCCCGCTAATGCAGGATAGGTAAGAGATGCAGGTTCCATCCCTCATTTGGGAAGATCCCCTGGAGAAGGGCATGGCAACCCAGTCCAGTATTCTTGCCTAGAGAATCCCATGGACAGAGCAGCCTGGCAGGCTACAGTCCATGGGCTTGCACAGAGTCAGACATGACTGAAGTGACATAGCATGTACACATGCATGCACATATGCTGTGGATAATGGCTTATGGCTGTTACTTTCTTCAGAGAATTGACTTTGACTAGTGAGAGCCACTTCTCTCTGAGACATCTAGGAAGTTTCACACCTCCTTCATATATTTTGGGTTAAATAAAATATATTAAAGATAGTTTCACCTGTTTCTTTTTGCACATGTGGCCAATATTATATTCCTAGTAGAATTCCTAGTGGGTCACACTGGTCTAGAGCCTTCAGAAGTACTTGGGTCAGGCCAAGGCTAGATTCTGTTTGAGACCACATATATGCTGAAGAAATCAAGACTTGATGATTAGAAGGCTCAGGACAGCTGTGCAATGGAGAATCATGACTTTTTAGACAGTTTCAGGGTCTGAACCCACCTGCACCCAGAATCCATCAGCTAAAGAAGAGGCTCCATCCCCATGAGGAAGGACCTTACAATACTATGACAGGAGTGTACAGTGATGTAGTCATTTGATTCTCCCAGTCCTCTGCCAATTGACACTAGCAAACATTTATTTACAGGGTGAAAATAAACCAGAGAAAAGAGAATACCCACACCTTTTGATGGCCCTTGATACAGGGATCAAATTACCATACAGAAGGGAACTCAAAGTGCCATCATTGACTTCCTGTTAGAATAGAGATCTATCAGGGCCCAGAAATAAATGGTGCTGTAGCCCACATCTGTCTCAAGGAGGGTCCGTTAGGTCCATGGACACACCTGGTGGCCATGTCTCTGGTTCCTAAGTTTATATTCATAATGGAACCCTCACATGTGTTCTTTGTCCCGTTAAATCCAAGTTATTGTACCAGGAAAGGCCAAGTAGAAGCCCTAAAATTGTCCCCAGCCTACCTTTACCAACATAGTGAGTCTAATTACCATTTATTCCACTAACAAAATATTGTAAAGCAACCACACTCTGATAAAAATTTAAAAAACAAAAAAATCACCAAGCAAACAAAACACCAATAAAACCCAATTCATTCCAGGGAACATTATAGAGATTCAGCACCGCACTCAAAGACTGCAAAGAGTTGGACATGACTGCAGAGACTGAGCATGTGGCATGTAAGCCGAAGTATCCTAAGACATCCTCCCGGAAGGAAAGGACAGGATGTTGTACCCTGGGCCTCCTACCATTAAGAGAGAAGCAATATGTTTGGTAATCCTCTTTGGTGTTTGGGGTAGCATTGACAATACTGCTGTGACCATTGTATGGTGAAGTGAACGTCTGCTAATTTTGGGTGGGGTCAAAAACATGAAAAGACTGCTGCAGATTTGGGCTGTAATACAAGCAGCCTCATCACTGGAGTCAGAGGCACGAGGGTATTAGAGCTATCTGTGGCTGAAAAGGAGGCCACTAGAAAAGTCCTAGTAGGAGAGTTGTAGGCGCAACCCTAGAAATTAAAACAGAGCTGCTTGCTTTTTGACTCTCCAGAAGGGAATGCAGCTCTGGTAATGCTTTGATTTTATTCTGGTGGGACTGTGTTGGCCTTGTGACCCCCAGAAATATAGAATAATAAAATCGTATTGTTTACACCATGGGAGTTGTGGTACTTTGTTACATAGCCCAGAGACAACAAGTACACTGGACTTTCCTGGCCTTTATCACCCTTTTTTGCAAAGTAGGAATAATTCCATCTTCCTTTCCTACAGAGAACAAAAGGAGACATCACATGGGATAGTGCTTGGAAAACTTTAAAATGCTGGGCAAACATTAGGTTTTATTAGATTTAGAACCAGTTGAAGTGATACTATCAGAAGATGTTTTGTTCGTGCAAATAGGCAATTACACTGATTGTTCCTAATGCTTGAAGATGCAATAAAGTAAAGGAAATAAGTTATTTAAAACTCTGTTTTGGTACATCGACACTTGACAATATCTAAACCTAATGAGGTCACTTGAGTAAACATAGAAAGCTCTGTTAGTGAAGATTATATACATGTCACAACAGGAACAGAAGACAAAAGAACTGAACTATTGCTATTTTAATATAGCTCTTGGCTTGACAGAATGAAAAGTTAATATGTGATTCCTAAAATGCATGATTCCTAAAAACCAAATAGCAGATGCCATCTCCATTTTACTTTATTGAGTCTGATTTTATTGTGCTGATTCTCAAGCACCAATAGGTGCTTGTCAGTCTCTTGGCCTCGATTTCTTAATTGGCAAAGTAATGCAAAATAGCTGTTTATTCCTTATACATGGTTAATTATGTTGCCTCATTTATTTTGGAAGGGACCACAGAGCTTGTTTAGATAGGGGGATGGGCCACCTCTTTGCTTTTGAGGATAATTATTTCCAAAGAAGTTTTTAAAATTTAGGCCACTCTGTTCTGAGTTTTTAAAAAAAGACAATCAGGCCTATATGGTTGAGCATTGTAGTCAGGGAATATTCACTGCAAGGAAGCTATTCAAGTTAGTTCCACGGAAGAGAGATTAATTTTACGGATTGCACAGGCAACCTCAAGGGTCTAAAAACGGAAATGCTTGTAGGCTTGTAAAACCAGGAATTGGAAAGAAATCATGGCTTTTTCATCTACCTGTTACGGAGTTTGGTCTTTTGCTTCTGCTTGTGTCTAAGTGCTTACTCATTCCTTGTTGCTTCTCACTACTGCAGATCTCCTTTCTCTACTTAATTGTCAGCAAGTGTGGCGCCAAAAATGAGTGCCTGAGGCCAGCCTCTGTGTCTATTGAGTTTGCACACATGGCTGTATTTTCCCATACCACTTCTTAGTGTAAAATAAGTATAGAGAATATGTTTGATTACTAGCTGGTTAGAGGATTGGATACTTAAAGTCTGGTACTTAAAGCACACTCCTAGTTCAGTGAGCTGTGGTGTTGAGGTCACAGGGTATGAACTCAGCTGCTGTGGTCTACAACTAGCACCAGGAAGCTCTCAGAGAAGAAGGCAACGGGGAGGCAGACACCTCTACATGTCTCTTATATTTAATGATACCTAACACTTCAGTTCCTTTACCTGAAGGATGAGTCCAGTTAGGTTTGTGCCCTTGACCAAGGTTTCTCACTACTTAGCTTCAAAGCATTACATACTGCCTCCTTTCGTAAGAGTAAATGAATAAAGTGAGCACAGTCTCATATCTCCAAAAGACATTTCACAAATATTGTTGAAAGTAACAAAATTTTGTCCTTTGTGAATTTACAGTCATAATCTTTCTACAGTTACTTCCATAAAGCTAGGAATAATATCTGTTCATAGCTGGGGTTATACCAAGGTTATTTATTTGATTTCCCTTGAGGAAAGTCTGCTTCCCGGGTGGCTCAGTGGGTAAAGAATTTGCCTGCAATGCAGGAGCCGCAGGAGACTTTGGTGCAACCCCTGGGTCAGGAAGATCCCTTGGAAAAGGACATGGCAACCCACTCCAGTAGTCTTGCTTGGGATATTCCATGGACAGAGGAGTCTGGCAGGCCACAGGCCATGTCGTTGCAAAGAGTTGGACATGACTGAGCACAACAAGGCCAGGAGTGGGAGGTGGGGTTTGGGCATGAGGGGCTAGTCTTTGAGGAAGGACTGGGCCTTCCCAGGTGGTGCTAGTGGTAAAGAACCCATCTGCCAGTGCAAGAGACACAGAAGATGAAGGTTTGATCCCTGGGTTGGGAAGATCCCCTGGTGGGGGGCATGGCAACCCACTCCAGTGTTCTCACCTAGAGAATGCCATGGACAGAGGAGCCTGGTGGGCTACAGTCCGCAGGGTTGCAAAGAGGTGGACATGACTGAAGCGACTTAGCATGCATGCATAAGGAAGAACTGAGGTAATGCATGTCGTATTGGGCTATCTTGATGACTAAGTGGAAGTATTTTTCTGCTTTCTGATGATGGTAATTTCTGGGACACATAATATTTCCTTCAAGTACATATTGATCTATAACTAGTAAATCAAGGAAAGGACTTTTAACTTAGCAATAAAAATCTGAGTTCACAGAATCTAAAAACATAATACCAAAGCAAGTTTTAATTTCCTATTGCAGGGAAAGCTTGTGTTGTTTTATCTGTGGTATTTCATTAAGAAGAACATAAATGTTCTTGTCAGCAGTGCAACTAGAAATGTTTATGAGCCTGGTAGCATTGTGGGAAGTATCTCTGAGGCTACTTAAGTTCAAGAATTCTAATTAATTTGAAGTTTATGGAGAAATTTATTATAAAAGGATTTGATAATACAAGTTAGAGGCTAAATGTATTAAACAAAACCATAAAGGACTGGTCCAGGATAGAAGACTGACAAAACTGACAACATCAGGTTGTCTGAGGTTGCTTTCACTGTGGTTTATTTCTGAACCAGTAAACTAGATAAATGACATTAAGGATACAAATGATTGAGTTGATGCAGTTACTTCTAGCAAATCTGGTTTTTCATGGAAGTAACTCTGACATTCAATATGCATAGTAGGATACATAGACTGAGCAATCCAAAGGTCAGGAAAGCAAAGAAACTCTGTACTGTAGCTTTTTACTTTTTGGCTGGGGAAAAGACTAAAATTATTACTTGCTGTCACCATGGTTATATAACCTCATGTTCTATTTCTTAGTCACCAGGCATTCAATATACCTATTCATGTCCTACCACATTACACTATTTCTTTTTTCATTTTTAACTTTAGGAAACTGTGGTCATGAAAAAAAAAAAAAAATCCCAAAACATTATTGCCACGCTATCCATTAGACCACACACTCTGGAGCCAAAATGAATCAGATCCAGTTCTGTTAACCTGTGGGAGATTTGACAAATTATATAACTTCTTTTTGTCTCAGCTTATTCAACTTTAAAAGATGAAGTACAGACTTTTGATTTCCAATATGGTCTAAAATGGTATTAGGCAAATTCTCTTGCAATAAACAACTATAATACTGGAAACATGTATGAAGCATCTGTTTAGGGGTACTGGACAATAGGCAAGAGAAGCTGTGGTCCTGAAGTGGAGGAGCTTTCTGTTTGGGGTAGAAATTTTCCAAACTGTGGTTCTCATAAGAGAAATCCAACAGAGACCCACACATTTAGCTGTGCCAAAGAAACAAGGAGAGGATTTGAGAGTGCTGAGGTGAGTGAAATTTGTAGGGAAGAAGATTAGAAGGGGTTATGCACACAATAAGATATATAAATATGCATATGGATCTCCTTAAATATTTGACTGAATATTCGGATGTATAAGATTAGAGCAAGACCTGGAAAAAAGCAGCTATCGAGGAACTGTGAGCTGAATATGATTCTAGATATTACCCTGTTCTGGGAGACACTGGGATTGGAGTTAGTGTAGACACTTCATTGAAAACCCTGGAAATTCCATTGATATCACAGAAAAGCCACTTAGGAGTAGTGTCTATCTAGTCTTATAGTAAGGGATAGTCTAGATGCTCTTACAAAGACTAAACTAAAAAGTTTCAAAAGCATCACATTGTTCCATCCATGTATTAACTGCATGACAGAATAAATCTTGACAGTGTGTAAAGTAAGACAAATTCAAGCTCCCCAAACTGTATCATTCAAAATGTTTGGCACATAGAAAAATCAAGGACATGTAATTTATAACCAGGAGAAAAAATAATTAATAGAGATCCAGAGGTGAGACATGTGTTGAAATTAGTATATGAGTACTTTAAAACTGCTGTTTATATATGTCTGAGGATTTAAAAGAAAATGGTCATAATATTTATATAGGGAATCTCAACAAAGAAATGAAAACCATTAAAAAAAACCAAATAGACATTTTTGAAAGAAAAAAATACAACATCTAAAATGAAAATTTTCCTGAAAAAGAATTTGAAAAAATAATGATCAAAATTCCCCCAAATTGATAAAAAAATTATCAACCCACAGCCAAGACACTTAACAAATCCCAAGAATTTAAGGTTAAACACAAGGAAAACCCTCTAGGTTCATTATAGTCAAATTGGTAAAATTCAAAGATAAAGGGGAAAATCTTTTTAAAAATACTAGAGAAAACGATTGTGAAGATGGTGTACATATGTATATGAACAATGAGAATGATCTGTACTTTTCATCAGATATAATGCAAGCCAGAAGACATTGCAACTACATTGTTAAAGACCTAGAAGAAAACTGTCAGCATGGATAGACAGATAGATCAATGGAACAGAATAGGAAATCTTGTAATAGAACCCATACCACAGCTAAATTGTTTCCATTGTTAGTTTTAGAATAAGACATGAAAGCAATGGAGGCAAGGAAAGGGTTTTTTCTTGCTAAATGACAATTGAATCACTGAACCTCTATATAAAAAAATTAGATAAACTTTGACACCTGTCTTGCAACATACTTAAAAAAGAAAAAAAATAAGTCAAGATCAATCATAAACCAAAACATAAAAGTTAAATCTATAAAGTTTCTAGAATGAAACATAGGAGAATACCTTCCTTACCTTGGTGTAGGGCAAGTCTTCTCATACAGAATACCACAAGCGTTCACCCTGAAAGACTGAAAGAGAAGATGAAAGACAAGTTGCTGCTGCTGCTGTCGCTTCAGTCGTGTCCGACTCTGTGCGACCCCATAGACGGCAGCCCACCAGGCTCCCCTGTCCCTGGGATTCTCCAGGAAGGAACACTGGAGTGGGTTGCCATTTCCTCCTCCAATGCGTGAAAGTGAAAAGTGAAAGTGAAGTCGCTCAGTCGTGTCCCACTCGTAGCGACCCCATGGACTGCAGCCTACCAGGCTCCTCCATCCATGGAATTTTCCAGGCAAGAGTACCGGAGTGGGCTGCCGTTGCCTTCTCCAAAAGACAAGGTAGGCCTCCTCAAAATACAAAACTTTTACTCATTAAAACCCTCCGTTAACATAGTGAAAAGCTAAACACCCACAGGAAGAAATTATTGACACACATATCACTGGCCAAGGGCTTGTATTTACAATATGAAGTAATTCCCACCATTCAGTGATAATAATACAAACAGCCTCAATTATAAACAGGCAAGCAACAGGCACTTCACAAAGGACGACTACAAATGACCAGTAAGCAAATGAAAATGTGTTCCATATCATTATTTATCAGGGAAATAAAAATTGAAAGCAAAATATGGTATCACTGCATACCTACAAGCATGGTTACATTTTAAAGGATAATAAAATCAAATATTGCGAAAATCAATATTTTGCAAAACTGCAAAATACAATATTGGTGGGAATGTTAAATGATACAGTCACTTTGGGAAAATATCTGGTAGTTCCTATAAAATAAAACACCTAACCTATGGCCGAACAATTCTAATTTCAGTGCAAGAGAACTGAAATCATATGTTCATGAAAAGTTCTGTACAAGATTATTGACAGCAGTTTTGTTCACAGTAACTCAAAACTGGAAATAACACAAATGTCTATCAATAAGAAAATGGGAAAACAAATTGTGGTATATTCACATGACAATTCACTATTTATGTCTATTACTAAATGGATGAATCTCAAAACTATTATTCTGAGCAAAAGAAGCCAGACACAAAAGAACACATATCATATCACTCCATTTATATATAGTTCTAGAACAGGGTTAACTAAAAAATGGTGATAGACGTCAGAAGAGTGGCTGACTCTGGAGATGGTTCAGGAAAAGACGACTTTTTCAAAGAGGGCATCAGGAAAAGTTTTGGGATGATGGACTGTTCTGTATTTTGCACACATCTGTCTAAACTCATTTTTCTTTTATTTAAAGATTTTTTTTTTTTTTTTTGATGGGACCCTTTTAAAAGTCTTCACTAACTTTGGTACAATGTTGCTCCTGTTTTATGTTTTGGTTTTTTGGCCACAAGGCATGCGGGGTCTTAGCTCCCCCATCAGGAATCAAACACTCACCAACTGCATTGGAAGGCAAAGTCTTCACCATTAGACTGCCAGGGAGGTCCTGTAAACTAATTTTTCTTTGTGCATGTTATACTTCAGATTGAAAAAGAAAAGAAACAGATGTAATACTAGTAACTGCTTTATAAGGGTGTTGTGGAAATGAATTATATATAGAGGTAGAGGATAAGAGGGGGAGAGGGAGGGAGGGAGACAGAAGGAGAGAAAGAGAAAGAGAGGGGAGAGAGAATGTGCACAAGCTTACAATAGCACCTAAAAATTGTAAGTACTAAATAAGCATTAGAAATTATTATTATAATTCATGTTGTTAGTTCTAATGTGCCATTCATTTAATGTCCTATTAGTGGTTCTGCACAAATGTTCAAACCATGGATTATATTTCAAAATTTGGGAATTATACCTCTCATTGCATAGAATGAGACTCTTCTGGTGTTATTCAGCTCCACTATTAAAAAGGCATTGCAGCTGTTTCTACTCCTGAAACCTCTTGACACTCTGTAAATTCCCCATCTGTGGCTTCCCTGCCAGCTGACTTCTAAATGGCTGAAAGTTTTCCTTGCCATTTAATTATTGAGAATTTTAAATACAAGTAATTAATCCCTTGATCAAATGGTATAGAATTAGACTGCTTTGATTGTTCCCTTCCCTCAAGAGATCTTAAGCTTCCACAGAATATAACATTTAAAGCACATTTAACAAAACTTGGGGTGGTTTAGAAAATGGTTTTGTGTTAATATCCTCAAAATCCGTAGCCCAAAGCATTCATCTGATGAAATAAAACAAAAATACTCTTTCAACTGAATTTTTCTGGGAATTGCTTCATCTACACAGTGAAGAGATGCTAATATTTCAGCTAAATAGTAGGATGAAAATAACAGAGAGTTACCTTCTTCAAGTGACAAATAGAAACCAAACATTATGGTGGTGATGATACTGAATACTGGGGCAGTTTATTCTTAAAAAGAATTTTATTTTTTACCCCTCTGGCTTGAGAAGAAAATATTCACTGAGATGCTGACAAGTGAAATGTAAATGGTAAAACTAAAGGGTTGAAGATAACTGTTTTTTAACCCATCATTGACAGTGGGAGTCAGTTGAACATGATTTCTTGGGTCTTATCTGTTTTTGTAGTGATTTCAAAGATGAAAATATTCTGTCCCAGGACATTCTTACAGAGTAGACAGTAGCTAAGAATTAAGATCACAGGACACTTAACAAAAAAAAAAAATCACAGGAAACTAAAAGACTAAAGTAATTTATTAAATTAGTAAAAACAAAGCCACGCTCTAACTTGAATGTGGTTTGGTATGATAATTCCACTTTCTTTAGCATCTAGATGTAACATAATGTCCACCAGTTGGCTGGCAGTAGCCTCATTACCCCAGTTCCATGTAATTGCTGTGTTTGATCAAGCAGAGCTGAACTAGCAGCTGATCCAGATATTAGTCTGTGCTCCCATTTTAGCTAAAAAAGTTTGCAAGGTGCACATTCTTTTTTTCCCTTCCACTGCATAGAACATGACATTTCATACTATATTTACAGTGTTGAACAGTAATCAGTTACTGCAGTCTTGTGAGGCTGCAAAGAACAAAGAGCTTTATTTAGGATGTTAAAAACTGCAATTTGAAAGACACATATATATATTTGGGTAAAACTAGGAGAGTATTCTGGGAAAGAGAAGGAGTCAGGGGCTTATAATGACAAAAGCCATAAGGTAGTTAAAGCTGTCTGGCAAAGATTCTAATTGACTCTGATGCAGAGAAGAAATATTTTTCCTTAAGGTATAGGCTATCATTAGTTCTTTAAGGTAAAATCCAATCAGTAGATAGGTCATTATGAATTTTATTTTAGGGTAAAAGTCCAATAAGTATCTTGAGTTTCTGGAACATTGGGCAGAGGTTCTAAATGCCAGTGTTAAGAAAATAAGTGGTCAAATTTCAGATTTTGTCTGGCCTGAGATGTGTGTAAGTCACACTTCCTCAAGGGCCTCCTGGATCCATTTTAGAAAGCTTTCTTAGCAATATCAATGCCACTTTTATTTTCCTTTCATAGTAGTCAAAGAGCTTTTGAAGTTAGACACCACATTAGATGTGCGACTGAGTAGGAAATGGCAACCCACTCCAGTATTCTTGGCTGGAAAATCCCATGGAAAGAGGAGACTGGTGGGATACAGTCCATGGGGTCGCAAAGAGTCAGACACAACCTCATGCACATGCACACGTGCGTGCTATGAAAGACTTTGTCAAGTGGTAAGGTTAGCAATTGTACCATAATTTGAACATTCTTTGGCATTGCCCTTCTTTGGGATTGGAATGAAAACTGACCTTTTCCAGTCTTGTGGCCATTGCTGAATTTTCCAAATTTGCTGGCATACTGAGTGCAGCTAATAGCACCATCTTTTAGGATTTGAAATAGCTCAGCTGGAATTCCATCACCTCCACCAGCTTTGTTTGTGGTAATGCTTCCTAAGGTCCACTTCACACTCCAGGATGTCTGGCTCTCAGTGAGTGACCACACCATCATGGTTATCTGGGTCATTAAGACCTTTTCTGTAGCTGGACTTACAAAAGGCAGGGGAACCAGAGATCAAATTGCCAACATCTGTTGGATCATAGAAAAAACAAGGGAACTCCAAAAAAAAAAAAAAAAAATCTATTTCTGCTTCATTGACTATGCTAAAGTCTTTGACTGTGTGGATCACAGCAAACTGTGGAAAATTCTTAAAGAGATGGGAATAAAAGACCACCTTACCTGTCCCCTGAGAAACCTGTATGCAGGTCATGAAGGCAACAATTAGAACCAGACATGAAACAATGGATTGGTTCCAAATTGGGAAAGGAGTACATCAAGGCTGTATGTTGTCACCCTGCTTATTTAACTTACATGCCGAGTACGTCATGTGAAATGTCATTCTGGATGAGTTACAAGCTGGAATCAAGATTGGCAGGAGGAATATCAACAACTTGAGATAGGCAGATGACACCACCCTTATGGCAGAATATGAAGAGGAACTGAACAACCTTTTGATGAAGGTGAAAGAGGAGAGTGAAAAAGCTGGCTTAAAAATAAACATTCAGAAAACTAGGGTCAAGGTATCTGAAGCCATCACTTCAAGGCAAGTAGATGGGGTAAAAGTTTAAACAGTGATAGATTTTATTTTTAGGGGATCCAAAATCTCTGCAGACAGTGATTGCAGTCACGAAATTAAAAGATGCTTGATCCTTGGAAGAAAAGCTATGACAAACCTAGATAGTATATTAAGAAGCAGAGACATCACTTTGCTGATAAAGATCTGGATAGTCAAAGCTATGGTTTTTCCAGTGGTCATGTATGGATGTGAGTGTTGGACCATAAAGAAGGCTGAGCGCTGAAGAATTGGTGCTTTCGAACTGTGGTGATGGAGA
Source organism: Dama dama (assembly GCF_033118175.1). Taxonomy (NCBI): domain Eukaryota; kingdom Metazoa; phylum Chordata; class Mammalia; order Artiodactyla; family Cervidae; genus Dama; species Dama dama. The sequence goes on from NC_083705.1 coordinate 23,555,008, forward strand.
AGACTCTTGAGAGTCCCTTGGACAGCAAGAAGATCAAGCCAGTTCATCCTCAATGAAATCAATCCTGAATGTTCATTGGAAGGAGTGATGCTGAAGCTGAAGCTCCAACACTTTGGCCATCTGATGCGAAGAGCTGACTCATTGGAAAAGACACTGTTGTTGGAAATATTGAAGGCAGGAAGAGAAGGGGGCAACGAGATGGTTGGATGTCATCACTGACTCAATGAACATGAGTTTGAGCAAACTCAGGGAGACAGTGAAGGAGAGGGAAGCCTGGCGTGCCGCAGGCCATGGGATAGTAAACAGTTGGACACTGAGCGACTGAGTAACAGCATGGTTAGGGATATTTGTTACAATTGTAACTTTTAGTCCTTGGAATTGCTCTTAATGAGTGAAATCTTTTGTCTCTTTTCCTAAAACTTTCCCTGGATCTACTTTTCATGGGAAAACTTCTAATGAGAAGATTCTCAAGAAGTCCAGGTTTAGAAATATTATACAAGATATCTGTCTTGCTCGTCCAAACAAAGGGGATACTGGAAAATTAATCCATAAAACTTATTTTATCCTAAAATAATGTTATCTCTTTTGGGAGTGCTTTTGTTGGTAAGTTACCTTTTCACTCATAACATCATTCAGGCAATAATTTGCCTGACTCTTTTTAGCATTAAATTAGGATAGCTCTTGAAATTCTTCAAATGGTACATACAAGTGGCTCATTTAAAATATTCCTGTAAATCTAAAAACCGATTTCAGGCAAAATCAACATATCAGCCCTCAAACACTCATCCATCAAACCAACCAATAAACCAATAAAAGTATATTTACACTCATCAGCCTTTCAAGCTTTTATAAGGCCAATTGCAGTTATACCTCAGCTCAGTTCAGTTCAGTCGCTCAGTCGTGTCTGACTCTTTGCGACCCCATGAATCGCAGCACGCCAGGCCTCCCTGTCCATCACCAACTCCTGGAGTTTACTCAAACTCATGCCCATCGAGTCAGTGATGTCATCCAGCCATCTCATCCTCTGTCGTCCCCTTCTCCTCCTGCCCCCAATCCCTCCCAGCATCAGGGTCTTTTCCAATGAGTCAACTGTTCGCATGAGGTGGCCAAAGTATTGGAGTTTCAGCTTCACCATCAGTCCTTATACCTACCTAATACTAAATTGTATGAAAGCTATTTAGATAAAGAAAGAAACAAGTAACAAAATAAAACTAAACAGACCAAAAAATAAAAAAAAATCCTGTTGAACAAATACCCTGTAGTGTAAACCCCTGATGTGAAGCTGCTGATTATTAAGGCATCCATTTCAAAGACATCTGTCTGGAATACACATTGCCAGCTATATGTCACAGCTACTAGTAAAACAACTAGTCAAGGAACCAGCCTCCACCCAAGAAGTTGCCCTGCTAGAAAACCCAGGGTAACTTGGATAACTGACCACTTAGTTTACCCCACTTTTCCCTTCCCATTCCCTAATTCTCACCCTTAGGTTTTAAATTAACCAATAAAGAATGAAATCATGAAGACTCTAGGCATCCCACCCTTGTACCCCAATAAAGGCGGGGCCCCAGGTCCACAAGCTTCCCCCTCTCTCTCCCCTTGATCTCACTGTATGGCCCTGGGTTGTGTTCTGTATCTTCTAGTACCTGTAAGTAATAAACCACTTCTCATAGTTCCCTGGGGGTTTATGTTGAAGTCCATCTTGTAATTATAATAAGCACCAGTAGGACTGCTCCAGCCACAACATTGGCTCCAGAGCCGGCAATATCTATGGGGCCTTGCCACAGGTAGTTTGGATCCATGTATGTGTCCCAGGCATTACTAGCTGATAATAGCACTATAGTGTAACTGTTCATTGGCAGAGACACGCAGGACACATACTCCTAAAGAAGTTTGTTTCTATTGTTTTTTCCCAAAAATCAAATAAAAAAAGTTTTTAAGAAGTTCACTAAATTTTATGCAAAATCCAACACAAAATTGCTTTGAGTATGTGTGTTCCCGTAATTGTAATAGAGAAATTTTTCATTGCTTGGCAAATATTAGTTAAGTATCTAACAAATTGATAAATGTGATACATTTATAAGGGCTTCCCAGATGGCTAAGTGGTAAAGAATCCGCCTGTCAATGAAGGAGACATGGGTTTGATTCCTGGGTTGTGAAGATCCCCTGAAGGAGGAAATGGCAACCCACTCCAGTATTCTTGCCTGGAGAATCCCATGGAAAGAGGAGCCTGGTGGGCTGCAGTCTGGCGTTGCAAAGAGTCAGACCTCACTGAGCTACTGAGCACATACATTTATAAAAAAATCTTTTTTGACATAGTATATCATTTCTTTTAATTGAGGTAGAATTGACATATTAATTTCAGATGTACAGTATAATGATTTGGTATTTGTATGCGCTGCAAAATGATCATCACAATAAGTCTAGTTTCCCTCTATCACCATACAAAGTTACAAATATGCTATACAATATTACTGACCATAGTCGCCATGCTATACATTACAATCCCATGGCTTATGTTATGACTGAAAGCTTGTACCTTGGTCCCCTTCACCCATTTTGCTCACCCCTCCAACACCCCTCCCCTCTGGCAGCCATCATTCTATTCTCTGCATTAAGAGTTTGCTTTATGTTTGTTTTCTTATCTACATTGCATATGTAAGTGAAATCATATGGTATTTGTCTTTGTCTGACATTTCATTTAGCATAATACCCTCTAGGCCCATCCATTTCTTGCAAATGGCAACATTTCATTCTTTTTTTTTTTTTTAATGCCTGAGCAGTTTTCCATCATGTGTGTGTATATATTACATCTTCTTTATTCATTCATCCAAAGATGGACACTTAGTTTGATTCCGTATATGGACTATTGGGAATAATGCTGTAAATGAACAAGTGATTGCATACATCTTTTCAAATTAGTGTTTTTGTTTTCTTCAGATAAATGCTCAGCAGTAGCATTTCTGAGTCATAAAGTAGTTCTATCTTTAGTTTTTAAAGGAACTGCTGTGTGTTTTCCATAGTTCTTGGATCAATTTACATTCCCACCAATAGTGCACGAGGGTTCCCTTTTCTCCATATCTTTGCTGATACCTATCATTTCTTTTGTTCTTGACAGTAACCATTCTGACAGGTATGAGGTGATACATCACTGTGGTTTTGATTTGCATTCCCTAGTGACTAGTAAAGCTGAGCATCTTGTCATGTGCTTATTGGCCACCTCTGTCTTCTTTTTGAAAAATGTCTATTCAGAGCCTTTGTCCATTGTTTAATCAAAATGCTTATTTTTTTGTTATTAAGTTGTATGAATTCTTTATATATTTTTAGTTCCTTATAGGATATATGATTTGTAAATATTCTCTCCCATGCCGTAGGTTGCTTTTCATTTTGTTGAAGATTTCCTCTGCTGTGCAGAAGCCTTTTAGTTCAGGGTAGTCCCACTTGTTTATTTTTGTTTGCTTTTGTTGCCCTTGCCTTTGGAGTCAAATTAAAAACTACCGCTAGGACCAATGTCAAGGTGTTTACCACCTATGCTTTCTTCCAGAAATTTTATAGTTTCAATATAAACACATCTTAATACCACATTTTAATCCTGAATTAATCTCTAGAAACTGAGTGTGTTGGGGACATGCCTCATTGCATTTCCACCTTTTAAAATTTATACACTTATTGTTCATTAGAAAAACAGTGTAACCACATTTCAAAAATTTGGGATAAATTAAAAAAGCAAACATTCATAATTATTCAGTTCAAAACAACAACTGTGTCATATATTTCAAAAAAGAAAAGAAAAGGAAACCTGCTGGAAAGTGAGGAGGGTCACCTTTTTTCAGAAGCACACTTGTTGGTACACTCCCATCCAGCTAATCTTTTATTATGTCACTCCCATATGTTGGTGATCATGACAAGCCACTAGTCTGACAGACATCTTTTGTCATATTATCTCCACCTGCTGGCCCTTTGAGATATTGCCCCCTGAGAACCTCTGAAGCACCATGTTGTATTTTCACAATTATTAATATAAATTGTTTGCAGACTGTTTCTACTTGATTCCAGGTAACACACACCAACCATTATTGAAATCTGATCATCCTCATTCTTATTTTCTGCACAGTTTAGTATCATCTTCCCTCTAAAAAGTTTGTAGACCTGTTTCTGTCATCTTTGAATTCTCATCATTTTGCCTTCTCTCTTTGCCTAGAATTGAAGCTCCTTGAAAGAAAATAAGCACTTTTTCTTGTGCTTAACAATCTTGACTGACTCACTGGTTCAAAAAATGGTATTTTAAGCAGCACAGAGGGAACATTAATATTTTAATGCAACGCAATACTTAACATGCCTCTTTTGAGTTGAATATTCCCCATCACTTCACTTGGTTTCCTCATGTACAAATGCAGCTGCCACCTGGATCTACCAGCAAAACTACAAACTTCTCTGGCTTCTGCAATCGGCACCAAGCTGCCCTTCGCCCTTGTTAAAGCTGAACCTGCTGCCTCTTGGTTTCCCCTCTCTTTCACTGCTCCTTCCACAGCAATCTGACTTCTGTCCCTAGTTCTCCTCTAAACCTGCTCTTGTCAGGGCATCGAGGCAATGAAAATGAAAGTCTTAGTTGTTCAGCTGTGTCTGACTCTCTGTGATCCCATGGACTGTAGCCCATTAGGCTCCTCTGTCCAGGGGATTCTCCAGGCAAGAATACTGGAGTGGGTTGCCATTTCCTTCTCCAATGGACCTTCCCAACCCAGGGATCAAACCTACGTCTCCTGATCTCCTGCCTTGGCAGGCAGGTACTTTACCATCTGAGCCACCCGGGAAACCCTGCATGCCTTCTTGCTAAATCCAATAAACACTATTCAACTCTCATTTAAGGTGACCTCCTGGAACCAGTCTGTGCTGTGGTCTATTTCCTCCTTCCTGAGAACACTTGTCTCTTCACAGTGCAGTAGTCTCCTGGTTTTCCTCTGGCCTCCCCGGCCTCCCTTCTTCATGTCTTCCCAATCTCTTCCTGGCCAGGTGTTCCTAAGGCTTATTTCCTGTGCCTTCTGACCCCATCCATCAACCCCAGCACTTTATGCATTTTTCCTGGGAAACATCATTTCCTACCAGGACTTTGTATACCGATGATTTCTAAACTGAATCTATAGCCCAGTTTTCTTTGAGAGTTATATACATTTTCCTTTCCTTTCCTTGTATCAGACATTTTCACTTATCTGTCTCAAAGGGAAATAAAATTCGCCACACCCAAAATGGAACATATTATTTCTTTCCTAAACTTTCTTCTGCATTCCTCATCTCAGTGAATGATTTCACTCTCCATGCTGATGCCCAAGTCGGAAACTTGACCCTTTTCTCCATACTCTCCCATTCAGCCAATTACCAAATCAATTCTGTTTTCAGTCTCCAGTCCATCCCATCTTTCTTGTCCTCACTCCAGCTTCCTCTTTACAGCTTCGTCCTCTTTTTGTCCAGATTGCTGTTTCTCATATTGTTTCTTCTAATCCATCTCAACACTGTTGAGGGTTATTTTCTACAGGCAAAATATGACTATGTCACCACCACATTTAAGATCCTTTTAAAGCTTTATGCTGCCCTTAGAATAACTAAAATCCTTAAGACGGTTTACAAATTCCTGCTTACTCTCTAGCTTTAACTCACCATTTCTTCCAGCACATCCTGTGTTCCTACCATACTGTGAAAGGGTTATGTGCTGGAATATCTAGGAGTTGCACATGCCAACCCTGCCTCTAGAATACCTTTGCCCTCAATGTGTCTCCATTCACTTGCTCGTCAACTCTTTATTTTTGACGTTCAAACTGGACATTACTTTCTTCAGGGGAGACTGTCCCTAAAAACCCCAGCTCCTCTCCCTGCAATGGCTCTTCTCCCACCTCTTACTACAGTCATTTGTCTTACCTGCAGGAGATGATCGCAGACTGCCAGTGGGTACTGAGACCACAGTTCAGCTCAGTTCAGTCTCTCAGTCGTGTCCGACTCTTTGCGACCCCATGGACTGCAGCACACCAGGCCTCCCTGTCCATCACCAACTCCTGGAGTTTACTCAAACTCATGTCCGTTGAGTCGGTGATGCCATCCAACCATCTCATCCTCTGTCATCCCCTTCTCTTCCTGCCTTTAATCTTTACCAGCACCAGGGTCTTTTCCAATGAGTCAGTTCTTTGCATCAGGTGGCCAAAGTATTGGAGTTTCAGCTTCAGCATGAGTCCTTCCAATGAATATTCAGGACTGATTTCCTTTAGGATGGACTGGTTGGATCTCCTTGCAGACCAAAGGACTCTCAAGAGTCTCCTCCAACACCAGGTTCAAAAGCATCAATTCTTTGGTGCTCAGCTTTCTCTATAGTCCAACTCTTATATCCATACATGACCACTGGAAAAACCATAGTCTTGACTAGATAGACCTTTGTTGGCAAAGTAATGTCTCTGCTTTTAAATATGCTGTCTATGTTGGTCATAAATTTTCTTCCAAGGAGCAAGAATCTTTTAATTTCATGGCTGAAGTCATCATCTGCAGTGATTTTGGAGCCCAAAAAGATAAAGTCTGCCAACCACTATCCGAAACCACAGAGTACCAAACCTTACATATACTATATCTTTTCCGTGTGTGTATATATATATATATATATATACACACACACATGTATATATACACTAAGTCTTAAGCCAACTCTCACTCTCCTCCTTTATCCTCATCAAGAGGCTGTATACACTTATGATAAAGTTTCATATCCTTTTGGCCATTTATGCAGTTCATGAGGTTCTCATGGCAAGTATACTGGGGTGGTTTGCCATTCGCTTCTCCAGTGGATCGGGAGGTTCTGAAGAATGTGCTAACCATTGGACAGTTGCTCTCATCTTCCATGCTAATAAGGTCATGCTTAAAATCTTGCATGCTAGGCTTCAGCATTATGCGAACCAAGAACTTCCAGATGTCCAAGCTGGTTTAGAAAAGGAAGAGGAACCAGAGAACAAATTGCCAACATTCACTGGATTGTAGAGAAAGCTAGGGGATTCCAGAAAGACATCTACCTCTGTTTCATTGAATACGCTAAAGTCTTTTACTGTGTGGATCATAACAAACTGTGGAAAGCTCTTAAAGAAGTGGGAGTACCAGACCATCTTACCTGTCTCCTGAGAAACCGGTGTGTGCAGGTCAAAAAGCAACAGAACACTGTATGGAACAATTGATTGGTTTAAGATTGAGAAAGGAGCAGGTCAGGGCTGTCTGCTGTCACCCTGTTTGTTTCACCTATATGCTGATCACATCATGAGAAATGCCAGGTTGGATTACTTATGCCAGACTGGAATCAAGACATGTGGGAGAAATATCAACAGCCTCAGATATGCAGACGATACCACTCTGTTAGCAGAAAGCTAAGAGGAACTCAAGAGCCTCTTGATGAGGGTGAAGGAGGAGAGTGAAAGAGTTGGCTTAAGACTAAATATTCAAAGAAACTAAGATTATGGCACCTGATCCCATTACCGCATAGCAAATAGAAGGGGAAAAGGTGGAAGTAGTGACAGATATCTTCTTCTTGGGCTCCAAATTCACTGTGGATGGTGACTGCAGCCATGAAATCAGAAGACGACTGCTTCTTGGCATGAAAGCGATGACAAGCCTAGACAGTGTCTTGAAAAGCAGAGACATTTCTCTGCCGACAAAAGTCTGTATAGTCAAGGCTATGGTCTTACCAGTTGTCACATATGGTTATGAGAGCTGAACCATAAAGAAGGCAGAACTCCAGAGAATTGATGCCTTTGAACTGTAGTGCTGGAGAAGACTCCTGAAAGTCCCTTGACTGCAAGGAGATCAAACCAGTCAATCTTAAAGGAGATCAACCCTGAATATTCACTGGAAGGACTGATGCTGAAGCTCTAGTATTTTGGTTATCTGATGCAAACAAATGACTCATTGGAAAAATCCCTAATGCTGGAAAAGATTGAGGGCAGAAAGAGAAGAGGGTGTCAGAATATGAGATGGCTGGATGGCATCACTGATGCAATGAACATGAACTTGGACAAACTCTTGTAGATGGTGAGAGACAGGGAGGCTTGGCGTGCTGCAGTCCATGGGGACACAAAGAGTCGGACATGACTGGTGACTGAAAAATAACAACAAGATAAAGTTTAATTTATAAATTAGGCACAGTAAGAGATTAACAGTAATAGATAATAAAATAGGACAATTATACCAATAGTGCATAATAGAAGTTATATGAATATGATTTCTCTCAAAATAGCTTAGTGTACAGGTTTAATTATTTTTTCATCTTCACTAAGAGCTTATCATGCAGTCATGCATTGTGGTCATAACTTCTGCCGTGTGGGTTGTGGCAACAAAACTAGCACACACTTCTTTTTCCTTTTTCACAGTTTCACAAATAAAAGATTCTTTCTTACCATAGATCTTAGCAACTTCAGCATATGACTTTTTTCTTTCCCTATTAAGCCAAGAACTTTCACTTTTTCACATAATAGAAGCAATTTATGGCTTCTCTTCAGCTTATCCAAATTGCCAGCATCACTACTCTAATGTTTCAGGACCATTATGCAGTTAAATAAGGGTTTCTTGACTTAATAATAGATCTGATAACCAAGATGGCTTCTAAGTGACTAACCAGTGGGAAACACTGGACAATGAGATGTTTCATGTCCAGGCCTGGATGGAGTGTATATCTTGAGTTTCATTATGCTACTCAGAAAGGCATATACTTTTAAACTCATGTGTTTTTTTTTTTTCCCGGAATTTTCCATTTAATGTTTTCAGACTGAAGTTAACCTCAGGTAACTGAAGCCATGGAAAGTGAAGCCAGGGATAAGGGAAATTTACTGTATTTTTATCCCTGTCATAGCACTGGCTGTGTTCTCCACTGGACTGTAAGCTCCTTAAGAGCAGAGACTGAGTCTTCTTATATCCCCACTTCCAAGCACAATGCCTGGCATAGAGGGGGCACACATTAAATAGTTGTATCCAACTGAACTAAATCAGAAAATAATCTTTAAGGTAATTTTGAGGAGAAGGGGGGCAACAGAGGATGAGATAGTTGGATGGCATCCTTGACTCAGTGGACATGTGTTCCGGCAAACTAAGGGAGACAGTGAAGTACAGGGAAGCCTGGTGTGCTGCAGTCCATGTGGTTGAAAATAGTCAGATGACTGAGTCACTGAACAACAAAAAGGTAATTTTTAATAATAACTTTCTATGAAGCTGAACATTAGAATCCAACTTTTGGAAATTATTTTCTTGATGATCTCTTCTTTTTCTTATATAGACATAGAAATGAAGGCTTACAAAGACATATCTCATATAGAGTTTCTAACAAGAACTTTCAAAGCAAGCCACCAAAACAACTTATTTTTCTTGAATATAAACAAGAAAAAAAAGCATCCTATATGCATTTCAAGATGCTGGTAATTGCATAAATCAGAAAGAAAGGTTTAGCCATTGTATTAGTTTCTTAAGACTGCCAATAACAAGCTACCACAAAGTATAAATTTATTTCTCACAGTTCTAGAGGCTGGAATTTTTCCTCCTCCGTTTTTTTTTTTTTTTTAAACACACACACACACACACACACACACTGAGAATAGTCTTTAAATCTTACTGTGAAGCTTGACCACTTTTTCCCCTAATCTAATACACTATTTAGCTGTTGTATGGTATTATATAATATGCAGGTCTTGAAATTTATGTAACCATTTCTCTATTAACATTCACATTATTTCTAGTTTTTGCCACTATGACTAACACTGCAATTGATATGTATTATCTTCAAAAACATATCCTTATACTGATGTTTTAAATAATAGAGTTTCCTAAAAGTGGGCAAGCTTGATCAAATAGTTTTATATGCATTCAATTTTAATGGAATTTTCAAGATTGTATTTCAAAAAGAAGAGATGTAGCATTTCACCTCCACCAGAAATTTTGAGAGTATCTATTGCTTCAGCAATATCAAGTGATTTTGCAGGCTTTAATTTGGGCTAATCCTAGGGGGAGGGAGGGTAAAAAAATATATCTCATTTCTTTAATTTTCATTTCAATGACCTGTAGTTTTGATTAGAGTTTCTTCTTCCCTGTAGAGATCTTCTCTTTCACCTAAAAGAATTCCAGAGTAGATACTCCAAAGCTAGTAAAGTAGCTCCATGAATTCCTAATGGTTCATGCCCCAAAGAAAGGAGTATGGACAAAACAGATCATCACCCTCAGCTATTTGTCTCCACTTAAAGAAATCTATAAAAGTCCCACTCAAAAATTTCCAAACACATTTTACTGATCAGATCTTAGTCACTTGGTGACACCTATCTGAAAGAGATAAGAAAATGTACATTTTTAGCCTTTTTAGGGATTGTGTGGTTTTCTCAGTTCTTTTCTATGGATATGCTTGTTCCATATTTCTTACTTCCCCTTGAGAGGAAATTCTCAAGATCATATGTCTGCAAAGCCTGGCCAGGTGCTGACAACCCTCCATTTGCTTTCCTGAGAGTGAGGCTATATATACACATAGGGTTGTGTATTCTCGCAGTCCTGCAGAGCTGGTCTGGCTTCTGCCACTAGCTGTCTGCAAAGGCTCATTCTCACTATTCTTAAGGGTGAACCTGGGAAGCTGGGGTGTGGGTGAATAACACAGGGCAGTAAGTGTGCCCATGGGTGAGGAGGGAGGGATTTTCAGGCTGGTGGCCCCAGAGATCCATGATAGAATGGCTTGTATGATTTTTGTCCACTTGATGCATACAGTTCTCAGTTCGGACTACTGGTCTACCAGTCACTTACTGTCCCCTGGCCACACAGTTCATGGCCAAGTATGCTGGATGGAGCTAAAGAGAAATGGGCCTCATAGGGAGCATCCTGTGCAGCTGAAGAAGTCAGGGGCCTTTACACTCTCTCACTTTCCTTATGGGAGAAATAGTGGGCAGAGGTCTTTCCTGACATTGAGCTATGCTGTCCACTGGGAAGGGAGATGTGCTGTAATTCTTCAGTGCTCAGCTTTCTTTATAGTCCAAATCTCACATCCATAAATGATGACTGGAAAAACCATAGCTTTGACTAAACAGACCTTTGTCAGCAAAGTAATGTCTCTGCTTTAATATGCTGTCTAGTTTAGTCATAGCTTTTCTTCCAAGGAGCAAGTGTCTTTTAATTTCATGGTTGCAGTCATAATCTGCAGTGATTTTGGAGCCCAAGAAAATAAAGTCTTTCACTGTTTCCATTGTTTCCCCATCTATTTGCCATGCAGTGATAGGATCAGATGCCACGATCTTAGTAGAAGGACATGTGCTCATCTTCTCCTGCGAGAACTCCAGTATTGCAACTTGCTGCTTAGCAACCATCGACAGGAGAATGTTGGATCCCACCAAAAATGATACTCCTTGTCCAAGGGCAAAGGAGAATCCCCAGCAAGATGGTAGGAGGGGCAAAATCGTGTTTAGAATCAAATCCCCTACCCACCAGAGATGCTTAGAGGGCTCAAACAAGAGGGTCCTTGTGCACACCAGGACCCAGAGACCCCACAGAGTCTGAGCCAGACCTGCCTTTGAGTGTTTGAGTGTCTTCTGTGGATACACAGGTCAGCAGTTGCCTGCCAGGGGGGCAAGAGCTCTGGCTGCAGCAGACCAGAGAGGTGAGGCATGTGGCATAAGTCCTCTTAGAGGCGGTCACCATTAGGCCCACCATAGAGTCACTGAGCAGATGCCCCACAAACTGGAGAACAGTTATACCAAAGACATTCTCACACTGTTGGGAAAGTTCTAGGGCCCACAGTAGATTTCCCAATCTAGGGATCTGGTTAAGGGACTGAGAACCCCCAGGGAATTTTACTTTGAAGGCCAGTGGGATTTGATTACAGAACTTCCACAGGACTGCGGAAACAGACTCTTGGAGGGAACAAACAAAACCTTGTGCATACCAGGACCCAGGAGAAAGAAGCAGTGACCCCACAAGAGACTGAGCCAGACTTGCCTGTGAGTGTCTAAGGAGTCTCTGGTGGAGGCCTGGGCCAACAGTGGCCTGCTGTGTTGTCGGGTGCACTGAATACAACAGTCCGGGCATAAGTCCTTTTGAAGGAGATTGCCATTACCTCCTCAGAGCTAGACCCAGATTCCCCTACAGCCAGTCCTGCCCATCAGAAAGCTTCCACAAGCCTCTTATCAATAGGTGATTGTCAAAATTGGTGTTTGTTTGGAGAAAGATGGTCATCTCCCGTGTTGATGACATCATTCCTAGGGCTTCTAATGTGCTCCTGAAGGATGTTTATTTGGTATCCTATTTTCCACCATTACAAATAATGTGGTAAAGTACATTATTGCTCATGCTCTTTATTTTTTCTTTTTTGCATAAGTTTGAGCCTATTTGTAGGGTGTATTATGGAAAGCAGAGTTGCTAGGCTGTAGGGTGTACCTCATCTACTTTACAGGAAATTTCTCAATTGCTATAGAAATTGATTTAAGAATATATATTTCTACCAGTAGCACAGCAGTATATGAGGGTTCCTGTTGCTCCATATCTGATATGTTCAGCTCCTTTAATTTTTATCAGTCAAAAATAACATCTGATTGCCGTTTTAAATTGCATTATCCTGACTCCTCTGGAGGCTGTGTTTAGACTTCCTCTTCTGTGCATTTTCCATTGCTATTTACTTTTTCCATTGTATTGCTTCTGTTTTTGCTTACTGATTTGAAGTTATTTTTAAAATTCTGCATAATAGTATTTGTTGATTTTGTGTGTGCATGTGTGCGTGCTCAGTTCTGTTGAACTCTGAGACCCCATGGACTGTAGCCCACCAGGCTCCTCTGTCCATGGAATTCTCTGGACAATAGTATTGGAGTGGGTTGCCATTTTCTACCCCAGGGGATCTTCCCGACCCAGGAGCTAACTTGTATCTCCTGCATTGGCAGGCAGATTCTTTACCACTGAGCCACTTGGGAAGCCACCTGGAAAGCCATTGTTGATTGTGTATGATGCAAATATCTTCTGCTGGTTAGCAACTTGTCTTTTCATTTATTTATGGTGGTTTTTGCTTTGTAGAAGTTGTAGTTTTAAAGTGGACAATATAGTATTCTTTTTCTTTTTAAAAAAATTTTTTGTGTTGTTTTTAACTCTGAGGTAATAATAATAATTATTATTTAATAATTAATTTAATAATCTTAAAAATTGATTTAAGAATATAAAAAATATTAAAAATTGTTAGTTTTTCTTTTCACAAGTAAGTCATTAATCCACTTGGTGTATAGTTGAGGTAATAATAAAAATATTGTTGTTGTCGTTATTGTCTGGAAACAAGCCTTTTGTTTTGCCACCATTATTGTCTGGTTTATTCTTCCCTCATTTCAAATGTTAGCTCTGGAGTGAGCTTAGGACTTTATGTTAGGTCTCTTCCTTGTCTACTTCTCTTCACACCTTGATTCCCCCTAACACTCAACAACCCCTTTTTCTGGTCCTCTGGCTAAAAAGCTGGGGTTTTAGCCACATGGATTGTCAGGGGTTTCCTTTGACTGGTTCTGCCTTCACATAAAGCTGCTAGAGAAAAGGGGTTGAGAAAAATAATGAGCATTTCCTACTCCACATACTCTGAATAGCAGTGACTCCTTTTCTCTGTTCTCAGAATTTTCTCTCAGATATTTAAGTATTTCTGTGGCAGCAGCTGCTGCAAGTGCCTTCCTAACTGAGACTTGCCTGTGGGAAAGATCGGATAATAAAAATGTAGGGGGCAATCCAGGGGTGTGCCTGGAGTCTCCTTGCAGTGACCCCTCTGCTCAACCTACTTCCCCGAGCTCCTCAGGCCAGAAAAATTTTCTCCAGATTTTTCTCTTAACACCCTCTGTAGTTCCAAAATTCTAGCTGCTCTAGAGTCTATGCCTGGAGGCATAAGAGGGTTTAAAAAAAAGGCAGAGAGAAATCTGTGTTACAAAGGCACACACACACACACACACACACACACAATGGTATTCTTTGTATTTTGATTTTTCTCCCTTATCTGCTTGTTCTTATTTACTTTTCAGAATCCTCACAGAGTTGCTTTCTGCCTGCTGTTCAGGATTTCTACTTGTAATCATTGGGAAGGAAAGGGTGGTTTGCTTACTCCATCCTAGCAAGGTATACCACCTCCACATTGAAGTCCTTTGTCACAATGGAAGGGGATGCCTAGTCCTCAGTCAGGCTCTGGACTCTATCTGCCTTTTGGCTTAATTATCACTTTCCCATCTCCTCTCTTTTCTCTGTCTGGATCTTCCATCACTATTTCATCTGACTTTCCAGTGTCATGTATCTTCCTGCATAATTTAAACACTTTTGTGTTTATTATATATTGGAAGGTTATTTCCAACCACCCCCCAAATTTCCAACTTTGTTTTCCTGGATACAAATTTGGTTCTTACCAACAGGTGTTCTTCTGCTTTACTTTCTAACAGTAAATACTGTTCTATTTACTTTTAAAGTTTAAAAATCATAATTTTAATTTGTAGAAAATCATCTTGTGTTCTAAATTAATCTTTTGAGCGCTCTTATTTATTTTTTGTTTTTGATGAAACTTCTCAAGTGTCTTTCCTAACAGTTCTTTCTCAGGGGGATTCACCTCCTCTAGATATTTAACTCGGTCTTAGCTTTAGCCTGTTTAGGCTGCTGTAACAAAACACCACCAGACTTAGTATGCTATAATCAGCAGAAACATTTCTCAGAGTTCTGGAAGCTGGAAATTTGAGATCAAGGCATCAGCCTGGTCTCATTCTGGTGAGTGCCCTCTTCTCCCTCTCTGGGTTCATAGCCAATGTCTTCTCACTGTGTCCTCACATGGTAGAAAGGGCTAGGAATTGCTTTGAAATCCCTTTCATAAGAGCACTAGTCCCATTTGAAGGAGTCTTTTGGGCCTAGAAAAGAGAACAACAGTCTCAAAGGCCCCTTGCTGAATCATCTAACTTCGGAGAAAACAAAGTATAACTTTAGTTCCATCCTGATGCTCCAGGCCAGCTGCATCTATCTGGAACTTATCACCCCCTGTCCGGAAACCTACCACCCCCTACACCCACCCAGAAGACTTATCACCCCCTGCCCAACTACAAGTGTCATCTCAACAAAAGAATACTCAAAATATCCCACTTGATTGACGTTTCCCTTATCGCTTCCACAAACCTCCCTATAAGTATGAAGCCTCCCTGATCCCTTTTGGCGCTCAGCCTGGTCATTAGGCTGACTGTCGCCCCTCCTTGCCTGAATAAAGGTAACCTACTTCTGTTGAGGTCGTCTTTCCTTTTCTGCCTCGCCGGAACTGTACCTTACATTTTTGGTGCCGAAACCCAGGAAGGGGCGAGGCACTCGTCTCACTCACTCTCACTCTCCCTCCCTCTCACTGTTTTCCCCTTTTCCCCCCGGAGTCTGGGAGCGCAAACATCCTCCGAGCTCACTTCTCTGCCAGGGCTCTTAAGTTCCCCTCGGGGACGCCTAGTGCCTTCGTGAGCGGTGCAAGTCTTGTGCTAAGACTTTATTGATGATTTGCGTACCCCCAGGCCTCGGCTTTACCCCCTTTTCTCTCTCTCTGACGACCTCCAGAATAGGGACCTCTTGCCATTCGACCACTCCACATGCAACACTCCACTCCAGCCGGCCCCTAGATTAAGGTAAGATCCGATCCGGACGGAGTTCTAGAGGCGCCCTAGAATTCAGTCCTCTCCGGGTCCCAGGGACCCCCGGCCCAGGGCCACTCTGTGGGCGACAGTGGGGGACGCTCCACCTCGACACAGAGCTCTCTTCTCATAACTCCTATTGTGACTGCGGGTGACGACTCGAGTTCCCAATAGGAGCCTCTGCTTGCCTTTCAGTTATGGGGTCTGGCCACTCTGTCCCAAAAGATTCCCCTCTGGCCTGTGTTCTCAAAAATCTCAAACCACTCTCACTCACTGAACTCAAAGCTAACCACTTAAAGCAAATCTGTACACAGATTTGGCCTCAATATCAATTAGACAATCAAGACCGCTGGCCTGAGGTTGGCACATTTGACTTTAACAGTCTCCAAAATCTCACTGACTTCCTTAAACGGAATGGCAAGTGGTCGGAGATCCCCTATGCCCAAGCCTTTTGGGCTCTTCGGAGCAGGCCCTCCCTATGCCAGGCCTGCTCCACCCATGAAGTCCTTCTATGCACCTTGCCTCCCAAGCAAAAGGGCTCTTCTTCCTCAATTAACCGCAGACCACAACCTTCTGCACCCCCAGAGTTCGACCCCGCGGATGAGCCCCCTCCCTACCCGCCACCCTGCCGCCCCTCTCCTTCCCCTTCATCCAACTCACCTACTGGCACTGAAACCTCTCCTGACTCCCCCTCAGCCCCGCTGCCCCATCTCCCCGACTCCCCCTCCCCCCTTCCTTCCCCCCCTGCCACACGGTCACCCGAGTCCATGTGCCATTTTCATTGTCAGATATAAGCCAAATAGAAGAAAAGTTAGGATCATTTTCTGAAAATCCTACCAGATACAGAAAAGAATTCCTGAGACTCTCCCAGGCCTATAACCTCACATGGAGTGACGTATATTATATCCTAAATGCCACTCTCACCCCAGATAAAAAAGACCGTATCTGGCAAGCGGCAAAAGCCCATGCTGATCATTTACATAACCAAGACCGGGACAGCCCAGTTGCTGATGAGGCGGTGCCTCAGTTAGATCCCCACTGGACTTACCAGCCCGGTGACCCAGGTATCAGGAGACTCAATCATATGATCACCTGCATTCTAGAAGGAATGCAGAAAAATACTCATATCCATGTCAATTATGATAGAGTCAGAGAAGTCACCCAAGGGGCAGACGAAAATCCAGCCTTATTCTTGGCACGCCTCACAGAGGCAGTCCAAAAGTATACCAATCTAGATATCACTACCCCTGCTGGGTTACTGTACCTTCATGTTCAGTTCATCAGCCAATCTGCCCCTGACATCAGACGCAAGCTTCGCCAACTAGAAAAGGGCCCTGAGACCCCCCAGAGAGACCTTCTAGAAGTAGCCTTCAAGGTGTTCAATAATAGAGAGGAGGAGGCTAAGAGAGAAAAAGAACGTGAGAGAAAAGCTAAATATGCCCTTTTGGCAGCAGCAATTAAAGAAAAAAATCAGCCTGGCCCAAGTCATCCCAGAATGGGTCTTAAGACTAGCCCCGGACCCTGCTTCCGATGCAACCAGTCAGGACACTGGGCAAAGGCATGCCCAAACCCGCGGCCCCCGACAAAAGCATGCCCAACCTGTGGCCAATGGGGACACTGGAAGATGGACTGTCCCCGGGAGTGTCCTGGCACCCCTGGGGAGGTCCCCACCTCCCAGACCTGGAGAGTGGAATGTCCACAGGGACGCCCTGGTGCATCTGAGGAGATCCCCACTTCTCCCCGGAACCCCAGCCCAACTCTACAAGAATTGTTCCAATGATGGGGCCCGGGTTCCAGCCCCCCAGCCCGTGTCTTGAACACGAGCTCGGAACTTAGGGTAGACGGGGTAGTGGCTGGAAAAAAGACCTCTTTTATAATAGACACTGGAGCCACTTTCTCTCTCTTAACTTCCTACTCTGGCCCAACTCAAGACTCAGAAATCACAATCAAGGGGGTCTCTGGAGTTCCCCTAAGGCCAAAAATCAGCCCTCCATTACTCTGTCAATTTGGAAAATCAACCCTTATACACTCATTCCTTATAATGCCTCAGTGCCCAATGGCACTTCTAGGGAGAGATTTGTTATCCAAATTGGGGGTCTTTATTACCATACCCCCCCTCGATACAGTCTCTATACTCTGCATGCAAATGGCACCTAGACAGTCCCTATTCCTCACCCCTGACCTTCCCTTAGATCTACCTGCCTTAGACCCCCAAGTCTGAGACACTGATCACCCCTCAATAGCCAAACATCATCCCCCAGTCCACATTACCCTAAAAGACCCCTTGACTATAATCACCCAACAACAGTATTCTCTCACCCCAGAGGCCCACAAGGGACTTAAGCCTATCATAGACCATCTTCTTCAAGCCTCTATCCTAATTCCTACCCATTCACCACACAACACCCCTATTCTGGCAGTAAGAAAGGGACCAAACTCTTGGAGACTGGTCCAGGACCTGAGAAAAATCAATGAGGCTATTATGCCGACATTCCCAGTAGTCCCTAACCCTTACACCCTTCTGTCTACCATACCCCTGACTGCAACCCACTTCACAGTATTAGATCTCAAAGACGCTTTTTTCACCATCCCCCTCCACCCCCTCTCCCAACCTCTTTTCGCCTTCACCTGGCAAGACCCCGAGACTCACGTTTCCCAACAGCTAACATGGACAGTTCTCCCCCAGGGGTTCAGAGACAGTCCTCACTTTTTTGGACAGGCTTTACAAAAGGACCTACAGACTCTCAACCTAGCCCCGAGTCATCTCCTCCAATAGGTAGATGACCTCCTCCTTTGTAGCTCAACCCAAAAACTCTGCCTCCAACATACTGCCAAACTCCTTGGGGCCCTGGGATCCTGGGGTTATCGGGTATCCCAATCTAAGGCCCAAATAGTCCAGACAAAAGTCACCTACCTGGGACTTTCCATATCCCATCAACAAAGAACTATTCCCCCAGATAGAATCCAGGCCTTAATTAACTGTCCACTTCCAAAAACAAAAAGGGAACTCCTGTCTATCCTCGGCCTCCTAAATTTTTTCCGTATCTGGATCCCCAACTTCTCCCTCATTGCAAAGCTGCTCTATGAGGCAACTAAAGGATGTCTAGATGGGCCCCTCTTTAATCGTTCCTCGCTGGCCAATCCTCTTCACCAACTCACCCAAAGCCTCCTCCGAGTGCCAACTCTCCATCTGCCAGATCACACCAGACCATTCTTTCTCTTTGCACATTCCAACCAAGGACAGGCCCTGGGGCTTCTATGTCAGTGGGCTGGAGACACCTGGGCTCCCATAGCCTATCTATCAAAACAGCTGGACATGGTGACCAAGGGGTGGCCTCCCGGCATACAGGCCATGGCTGCTATCGCAGCCCTCGTACCCGAAGCAAATAAACTCTCTAGACATGCCCCTTTAACAGTCTGTTCTCCACACACCTTCCGAGACTTGCTGTCACATCGGGCTTTCCTCTCCCTTCCCCCTTCCAGGGTACAGGTCCTACATGTCTTTCTCCTCGACCCTCAGCTCTCATTCTCCCCCTGCTCTCCCCTTAACCCCGCCAGCTTATTACCCATGTCCTCTACAACAGACTCCCTCTTACATAGCTGCAGCCTAACAGTAGATCTTACCCAAAACCCCTTCCAACATGTAACAGATCAGCCCATACTAGACCCAGACACCCCACACTGGTTCGTTGATGGCAGCTCTCAAAAATCCCCACCGTTTGCAGCAGGATATGCCATCATCCAGGGGGACCTTCGTCACAATCATAAAACCCAGACAATTGAAGCTTCACCGCTGCCACCTCACACCACCTCCCAACAGGCAGAACTGATAGCTGTCACCAGAGCTTTAACTCTGGCTAAAAATCTAAGGGTTAACATCCACACAGACTCCAAATATGCCTATAACATACTTCACTCAAACATCCTAATATGGAGAGAAAGAGGTTTCCTAACCCAAAAGGGATCCCCCATTATTAATTCAGACCTGATTCACAAACTTCTAGAGGCAGCACTCTTACCAAACAAAGCCGCTGTCCTCCACTGTAGGGGACATCAAAAGGGAAGTTTCATATCAGCCTACAACAATGCTGCAGACCAGAAGGCAAAGGAGATAGCACTGTCCCATCCTTCCCTCCAGTCCCCTGTCATCTTATCTTTGACTCCACCCGACCCTCCCACCACCAGAAAAATCCTCTCTTATCTACACTCACTTTTTCATCCCTCATCCAAGACACTCCAGCAGTTCCTCCATAACCACTTCCCCATATCCAATGCTGACCAACAATATTTAGATAACCTTACGCGCTCCTGTCAAACATGTCAACGTACTAACCCCAATTCCAACCTTAAACCGACATCCTTTCCAACCCATCAAATGCGAGGCAGCCTCCCAGCACAAGACTGGCAGATAGACTTTACTCATATGCCCCGGGTCCGGAGAATCAGATACCTACTAGTCCTTGTAGACACCTTTTCGGGATGGGTAGAAGCATTTCCCACTACAAACAAAAGAGCCCACACAGTGGCCCAAATCCTCCTCACAGAAATTATCCCCAGGTTTGGGCTGCCTTCATCCCTACAGTCTGATAATGGCCCAGAATTTACATCCAAGGTCACCCAACAACTTGTCCAATTCTTACAGATACCCTGGAAATTTCACATTCCATACCGTCCCCAGTCCTCAGGAAAGGTAGAAAGGATGAACAGAATAATCAAAGAAACCCTTACCAAATTAACCCTCGAGGTACATCTGGATTGGACTAAACTTTTACCAATTGCTCTCCTCAGAATACGGGCTTTGCCCAGAAAGCCCCTGGGGCTGAGCCCCTTTGAGGTGATGTATGGAAGGCCCATGCTCCCTCCTGGACTCTCCCCTAAACCTCCTCCCATACCAAGCTTCCTACACTCCCCTCTGCTGGCGCAACTCTGCAATGCCCTCTGGAGATACGTCAACCACAATCTGCCTGCCCCTGACCCCCAAGCCTCCCTGCCCCCTATACAAATTGGGGACATGGTCTATCTGTCTGATAATCCCCAGGGTGACCTAACCCCAAAGTGGCAGGGACCATTCAAAGTCATCCTCCTTACCCGAACTGCAGCTAAACTCGAAAAGGTCACCTCCTGGGTACACCTCTCTCGTCTAAAATGGGTCACCTCTAATCCTGAGCTGCCCTCCTTAAATGACACCTATCAGGTCTCCCTCACAGGACCCACCTCCTTAAAATTCACCCGGCGACAACCCCTGTCAACCATCGGAGAGGACACTGAATGACCTGGACTCTCTTCAACCTACAACTGTTCCTGACCCAACTACTACAAGACCTCTGGATCAGCGCCCCAACAAGAACCTCCTTCAAAGACCTGACTACACTGGTGTCTCAACTGTGGCTCTAGGGAACCTTCTACAACCTGACTCCAGACGAAATTGATTTCTTTACTCTCATTCTCTACATCATTCTACATCCTAATGAGCACTGTTCCTCCTCAGATTCAAACCACCACCAACTTGGGGCCTTCTGCCCCTCACCCTGACTGGCCTCTCCCTGTCTCTCTAACCATAACTGCACTCCTAATCTTAATCCTTGCCATAGGCCTAATAACTGTCTCCCCTCAGGACCTTCTCACCGCAGAAAAGGGAGGGACCTGCCTTTTCCTAGGAGAAGACTGCTGCTATTTTGTTAATGAAACAGGCATAGTCCAGGGCCGAGTCAAAGAACTTAGAGACAGAATTGAACACCGCAGAAAAGAGTTATAAAACCTTTACATTCCCCAAAACCTGTTCCAACAGATACTCCCTTGGTTGCTCCCTTTCCTGGGACCATTGGTACTTATCATTCTATTCCTCTTATTTGGACCCTGTCTCTTTAATCTCTTTCAAAGGTTTCTCCAAGAACGGATTTGGGCCATCTCTCGAGATCAGGTCAAGACCATTCTTCTTCTCGAGAGCCTCACCTCAAGCTCAGAAAAAGGAGACTGTGGGCCCTAGGACGATCCTCCATTCCAGACCCAAAACCATCGCCCCTATCCAGCAGGAAGTAGCCAGAGAGATACGGCGCCCTTTTTCCCTTTTTTTTTATGATTTCAGGGTCTGGAGTGAAGGAGTCTTTTGGGCCTAGAAAAGAGAACAACAGTCTCAAAGGCCCCTTGCTGAATCATCTAACTTCGGAGAAAACAAAGTATAACTTTAGTTCCATCCTGATGCTCCAGGCCAGCTGCATCTATCTGGAACTTATCACCCCCTGTCCGGAAACCTACCACCCCCTACACCCACCCAGAAGACTTATCACCCCCTGCCCAACTACAAGTGTCATCTCAACAAAAGAATACTCAAAATATCCCACTTGATTGACGTTTCCCTTATCGCTTCCACAAACCTCCCTATAGGTATGAAGCCTCCCTGATCCCTTTTGGCGCTCAGCCTGGTCATTAGGCCGACTGTCGCTCCTCCTTGCCTGAATAAAGGTAACCTACTTCTGTTGAGGTCGTCTTTCCTTTTCTGCCTCGCCGGAACTGTACCTTACACCATTCATGAAAGTTTCACCCACATGACCTAAGCACCCCCGCCCCCCACATCTCTCAAAGGTCCTACCACTTCATACCATCACCTTGGGGAGTTAATATCCAACACATCAATTTTGGAGGGGGTCACAAACATTCAGATCATTGATAGCTTTCCTCTACTTAATTTTGTTTTCTTCAGTAAGTTTTAATTTTTGTTACCTGTCTGAAAGTAGCTTAGGCTGGCAAGGTTTCTAGAACCAGAAAAATGACATTTGAGTGAGGAGTTTATGTGGAGAAAAGGCAGCTTTCAGTCCTTTCTGTTACCAGAATTGCCACCAGACCCTTGCTCAAAACCCGCCAATCCCTCCCTTAAACAGGAACTATATCTTTAAGTCGCAGGGTCTGGACACAAAGAAGTTATAAGAAGAGAAAAAAAAATTGCGATAGAACCAGCTGAAACTACCATGGCAATGAATCTGACCACCAACATATCTTGAGTCTCATTCTATGTTGATTTTACTACATTATTGTAGGAAATGGCACATTTACCAAAGGCCAGAAGTCATAGACCAAAAAAGGATAGAAAAGGTGTTGCACCCCATTTTCAGGAAATCTCTGTCTCTTTCCCAGAAAACTCATGCATATGCATCTCCATCACCAGTTTTACTCCTCCCTGCATTGTCCTTACTCCTTAAAAGTAAATCCTTCCCATGATGAGGCCCAGAAGTTGACTTGTGAACTAAGTTTTCTCTTCTCTAGTCTCTGTTCATTGAATAAAGCTTGTGCTGCTTTGATCTTAGCTTTGGTTTTGTTTTTGACTGTGTAAACCCCAATGGAAAAAGAACCTTCCCCACCAAGGCAGGGTGTCTTGGCCAAGCTATGACCCAGGTAGGGGTTTGTATCTCTATACCCTGAGCCAGAGAACACTTGCACCCACCAGGACAGGCATCCTTCAGACCGTGGGCTTAGCTTCCCAGAGCAATACACAAGGAGCTATAGGAAGACACGCAGCTCCTGTCTGTCAGGACTCATAGCCACCTACCAGCTGAATGGTCCAGAGGAACCACAAAATCCTTTTTTTCCCCCTTCACCACTTTTCTCTTCTGCTGCCCCATCTCTCTCACTATTTCCCATGGCTGCTCTACCCTACAGATTATAGGAGACTACTTTTGGCCACAGGAAATTGTTCTGGTTTTTGTGTTATATAAAACCTTCCTTTTGAGGAAGATAGTCAGAGATGTGCATCAAATACTCCCTCTTCCCTGAATGCCTCATAATTACACTCTCCTTCCTCAGCCCCCAGTTAAAACATTCAATGTCCTATGAATTTTGTTGGCACTGATTTAAAGTTAACAACATTTTTTTTTTTTGGCCAGGTATTATTTAATCTCAGTCACTTTCTTAATGTGGGTCACAGTGTCCTTTTAAAGAATAATAAAGTGATAACCCTTAGAAGTTTATATTCTCCTTCTCAGAATAGATCATTTAAACCATGTAAATGGGGACAGGCTCAGTTCTACGTGTACAGGTTTCTTGTATTGTTTTTCTCCTTAGAGTTGCCTTAGGAAAATTGAAAATGAGACTAGTTTTTGAAAAATGATTTCTTAAAATCCCAGACCCATTCCTGTACAGCTGGAAGTTTCCTAATCCAAACAAGCAGTGGCTGTAGAACAGTTGGTAATTTTTCTTTCTGATAGGTGGTAGGAAGGAAAACTTCTACTTTTTGGATGAGACATTGAGACCGGGGAAGGACAAATAACTTTGTTAGGTGGCACCATTACACAGGGGTGAGGTTGGGACACAGACTCACATACTATTCTTCCTACACCACCACATTGGAGCAGTGAAATCATTCAGGAACAGACGCAGCTGATGGTCTTAGACAGTAGAGGAGGAGACAGAAGGACAGATGAGAAGAAATGTGAGCCCCCTTCCATTTTAGCAAGCATCTCAGATGACTCTGTCCTTCACTCTGTGGAAGGTGTTTTGAAGACAGAGTAGTTCATCTGTGTGGCCAGGTTGTTTATACATTTTCCAAGGGAAAAAAGAAAACAACCTTAAGAGCCAAAAGTATGTCTGAAAAGCCAATTTTTCACTCCAGATACAGTCTACTCACCATATAGGAACTAAGGAGTTTTAAGGCACTCAGACAAAGGAACAATTATATTTTAAGAATAAGTGAAATTAATGAAGTTTAGCTTTCCAAGTCTCTTCTTAAATAACATTCCATTAAATTTGTATTTATACTTTATAAAATAATCTGACATTCATTATTTTGTGTGATTTTTCTCCTATTTCTTATCTTTTATGATTTTCTCTTCCACCAGTAGCCAGGATCACACATCTGACAAATTCACAGTGGTTGATTTTATTTTTCAGCTTCTTTTGGCAACAGAACAAACTGTATTCCTATTTCTCTAACAACACTACCACCAAAAACAAGACATTAAAAGAGAGTAAAAGAAAGAAGAGAGAAAGAACACCTTGTATTCTCTTTACTATCAAAACAGGTTCTAAGGAAAAGGTTTGAGACCAGACATCACTTTTGTAAATTTAAGTTAACATGTTACTGTTCTCAAAATATTTGCTGAGAAACTTTATACATAACTGTGTGAGAAAAATCTGTCTCTGTAAATGGAATTTATGCCCAATAAGGGCTTTAGAAGCCCAATAAATGGAGCAATTGTTTTGGGGACAGCTTAGTGGATTGACTAATATTCTGCCCTACTTATACTAATTCAAAGTCAAGACAACTTATGTCTGGAAATATCATTGCATTTGTACTTTCTTAAGTGTAAGGGCCTTTTAACCTCATGTTGTGATTTTTAAACTAGCCATAGGGGAGGCCAGAGCCCTCAATGGGCATTGAATATTGAACATCACCTTTTTATTTGATATATAATTCAATTCTAAAGTCATATATGTTTTCCATTGATGTGTTTGCTCTTAACAGTGTAAATAAAACATTTGTAAGAATGGTTGTCATTTTTGTTGAAAGGCTGTATTCATGATAATTGTATAGTTTTAGTTCACCAAGAGGTGCCATAGCCATCTTTGTTTGTAGTGGTGCTTTACAGCTAATTTAATGCTTCCCTGTAAACATGCTTTTGAGATTGCTCATAAAGAATACCAAACCTGCTGTCTGGAGCTCATTGGACTCACATGGTGATTTGTTTTTTGTGCCAGTCAAAATTTGATGACTGTGTAGTATAGTTTAATTTTGAATTGAATGGGCAAATACTCATGTTCTCACATAGGTATTCTTCCTAATCATGACTGTTTAGAGGTGCAAACTGAAGATAAATGTATTGACATCCTAGGCTGGTTTCAAAAATATTTTACCTTCTGGTGTGTTTAAAGAATGGTGAGGAGGCCAGTGGTCCTTTTCCAAGGAGCTGTCCAGGGTTCTTGAAGCCATAATTTCCAGATGGTTTCACACCAAGCTGGAAGTGCTTCCATCATGGCTTCTCCAGCCATGGCTGACTGTGGTATTTATTCATTCACTCAGCAAATAGTTACCGAGTGCTTGCTATGTGCCCAACTCGATTCTGGCTTCTGAAGATGCAGCAGTGAACAAAACAGGCAAAAATCTCTGCCTTTTTGGAGGCTATTTTTTCAGTCAATAAACAAAGCAAATATTGAATAGCATGTTAAATCCTGATCAAATGCTAGAGAGTAAAATAAAGCTGGGAAATGTTGGAAAAGGGATGACAGTTTATAATGGGACCAGGAAGGCCTCACTGAGAAGGTGACTTCTGCACAAAGGCCTGACAGAAGTGAGAAAGTCATGTGGATAACTAGGGGAGAATTACACCTGGTCAAGGGAACAGCAAGTGAAAAAACTCCGAGGCAGGAGCATGAACTGGTGTATCTGAGTAACAGTGAAGATGGGTCAGGGTAGCTGAAGCTAAGTAACAAAGGGAATAAAAGTAGAGTGTGAAGTAATGATGGCGGTAGATTGAGGGAAGGTTAGTTTGGGTCTTAGAGGTGAAAGCTGAGACTCTTTTTTTCTATTCGAGAGAAACTCTGTCTAGGGGGGAAATAAAGAATTGAATTTCTGCTTTCAAAAATGCTAGTAACATTTCCTGGGTATCTGGAGTCAAGAAATACTTCTTCCTCTTAGACTACAGGGGCTTCCCTGTAGCTCAGACAGTAAAGAATCTGTGTGCAATGTGGGAGACCCAAGTTTGATCCCTGGGTTGGGAAGATCCCCTGGAGAAGGGAATGGCTATCCACTCCAGTATTCTTGCCTGGAAAATTCCATGGACAGAGGAACCTGGTGGGCTACAGTCCATGGGACTGCAAAGAGCTGGGCACAACTGAACGACTAACACTTTTACTTTCTTGACCACAAGATACCTTGCTTCTTCTCTTTTCTTAATGGAAACAAAGACTAAAGTTTGCTTGGTGCTGTGTCTAAAATTTCTAATAGACATTGATTCCTGAGTTTTTATAATTTACTTGCTTCTCTGCTACTTCTTTCATGTCCACAAAGCAGAAAACCTTTCCTGCTACCTTCTTAGAATTACTATACAAGAAGCTATTACTATTCCGACATTGTGTCACCTCTTTGGACATACTATTGAAATGTCAAATAACTCCCTGAGATTTAAGGATTATGGCTTTGACTAACTTAACCCTAGTTCCATGTTTGAAGTTACCTTCACAGTGAGCTTTCAAATTAAATGACATTGAAAGGAATTTATTCAATCCTGAGTATGGATGGCCTGATTTTCCTTGACCGAATCCTTCACTTAACTTGAAGATCAAATAGATGGTGACTTTTGAAGGAAGTTCCTATAACATATGAATGCTTGAGGAGGACGTGTTTGAAATGAAAAGCAGGAGACAGGGGAAGAAGAGTCTGCCTGCTAAGGTTCTTTCTTTAAGAGGGCCAGCTGCTCTTCCTGAGCCTCACTAACATGCCTTAGAGTCTCTCCAGCTGTCGCTCCTTGGCTGCAATGGGATGGTAGTGGGAAGAAGCTACTTTATTTTCTAGAGATGTGACTCTTCTACTGGCTTCTCTAATAAAACATAAATGCCACAAATAAAGGAATTCCAATTGCTTTATCATCATTCTATCCCCCGAGCTTTATGTCATGCCTGATCTATTTTAGGCTCACAAAATATTCCTTGAATAAATTAATTAATGAAATTAAATATAATATATTCCCTCTGCATTCTTCTGACTTCCTTCCAAACTTAATTCAGGATGTCTGCTTCTTGAGGAAATTGTGCATGCGTGCTAAGTCACTTCAGTTGTGTCCAACTCTGTGCCTCTCTTTGGACTGCAGGCTACCAGGCTCCTGTGTCCATGGGATTCTTCAGGCAAGAACACTGGAGAGGGTTGCTGTGCCCTCCTCCAAGGGATCTTCCCAATCCAGGGATCGAACCCTCATCACCTATGTGTACTTGCATTGGCAGGTAGGTTCTTTACCACTAGCACCACCTGGGAAGCCCTTGAGGAAATTAGGTAACTTTTAAAATAGTGTAAGCCTGGGATAAGTAAGGAATGGGCAAGTGTTAATGCCTTCAACATATGGACTTTGGATGTAGTTTCTTGAAAATATTCCAGTAGAGACTTGATTCGGATACCTGATCCAGACTAATATCATACCATGTGTGTTGGGAAAAAGACAAAAGCAAAAATCAACAGTAGTGACAACAAAACTAGTAAGGACTTTGTGACTTAGAACATTAATGTATCTTTTAATGCTTGGATCTCTCTTTCCAACTGTTATTTTCATATCAGAGTCTCATTTTGCCCATTCCTCCTTCACTGCTTAGGACAGATATGTTAGAAACAGCACAGATTGGTGTCAAGTGGAATTGGATGTGAATTTCTGATTCCCAACTACGCTACAGTTTATTCACCTAAAAAAGCAAAATCAAGGGTTCCTAACTCAAAGGCTTTTAAGATTCAGTGAAATAAGATTTGTCAAGTGCCAGCTTAGAGTTTGGTATGTATAAGTTCCTTAAAAACACTGCTTCCCTTTTCCTTAAAATGCTGGCTCAGAGGTCATTAGTGGCCTTTTTTCCCTATTTCTTACTATTCTCTGGGCCTCATTTACCTACTGGATATTTAGGGCTAAAAGGCTCAGAATTATTACAGAAGTAAGGGGTAGCATGGATATGGGGAGGAAATAAAGGAATAGAGATAGGGGGAAGAGAGAAGCAGAGTCAAGAACAAAGAAAGAAAAAATAGAATTCTAAGGTAAGCCTGGTTCAGATATGATAAGGTGATTTAAAATAGCTTCCTAATATGACTTCTTGCCTCCAATATTTAATCTTTAGAGTTCAATCTTCACACTGAAACCAGAGTTATTTTCTTCTTTAGCTCATGCCACTTTCTAACTGTTCTTTCTTGTTTATCCCTATTGTACCTGGTGTATACTATGGTTGTTATATTTACTTTTTCTGACTTATATTAAGATAGAAAGTATTATTATTAATTAACTTAATATCTAAAGTTTTGAGTCTGTATGAAAAAGCAAATTTGAGACATTCTATGTCTCTAATAGCCTCTAATTAGCTGACAGTTTATAATATGAATCCCAACTCTTCTCCTCATTTATTGTAAGTGATATCTATTCATTATTATATCTTCACACTTTTCTCTGGTTCCTGAATGTTGTAAATATCTAATAATACAATACAGATATAATGTGAGTAGATTTCTGTGAAATTTCAAGAACTACAAAAAATACTGGAAATGAGGAAGTCCTGGTAAATGCTAAAATCACTCACAAAACTATTGACTGGATTGAAAAGCAGAGAAAATTGGCGAGGATGATAACAAAATTATCAAAGGAGAATAATTTGCACACCCAAACATCAGGAAAATTGATAAAGATGATTAACATTTTTACAAAGGAGATTCTCTCTAAGATAGTGTTATAAAAATTCAAATCAAAAGTGAAGGTTGTCAAAAGACATAGATTGGCTGAATGGATACAAAAGCAAGACCCCTATATATGCTGTCTACAAGAGACCCACCTCAAAGCAAGAGACACATACAGACTAAAAGTGAAGGGCTGGAAAAAAATATTTCATGCAAACGGAGACCAAAAGAAAGCAGGAGTCGCAATACTCATATCAGATAAAATAGACTTTCAAATAAAGGAAGTGAAAAGAGACAAAGAAGGACACTACATAATGATCAAAGGATTAATGCAAGAAGAAGATATAACAATCATAAATTTATATGCACCCAACATAGGAGCACGGCAATATGTACGGCAAACGCTAACGAGTATGAAAGAGGAAATTAATAGTAATACAATAATAGTGGGAGACTTTAATACCCCACTCACAACTATGGATAGATCAACTAAACAGAAAATTAACAAGGAAACACAAACCTTGAATGACACAATGGACCAGCTAGACCTAATTGATATCTATAGGACATTTCACCCCAAAACAATCAACTTCACCTTTTTCTCAAGTGCACACGGAACCTTCTCCAGAATAGATCACATCCTGGGCCATAAATCTGGTCTTGGAAAATTAAAAAAAAATTGAAATCATTCCAGTCATCTTTTCTGACCACAGTGCAGTAAGATTAGATCTCAATTACAGGAAAAAAAATTGTTAAAAATTCAAACACATGGAGGCTAAATAACACACTTCTGAATAACCAACAAATCATAGAAGAAATCAAAAAAGAAATCAAAATATGCATAGAAATGAATGAAAATGAAAACACAACAACCCAAAACCTATGGGATACTGTAAAAGCAGTTCTAAGGGGAAGGTTCATAGCATTACAGGCTCACATCAAGAAACAAGAAAAAAGCCAAATAAATAACCTAACTCTACACCTAAAGCAATTAGAGAAGGAAGAAATGAAGAACCCCAGGGTTAGCAGAAGGAAAGAAATCTTAAAAATTAGGGCAGAAATAAATGCAAAAGAAACTAAAGAGACCATAGCAAAAATCAACAAAGCTAAAAGCTGGTTTTTTGAAAAAATAAACAAAATTGACAAACCATTAGCAAGACTCATTAAGAAGCAAAGAGAGAAGAACCAAATTAACAAAATTAGAAATGAAAATGGAGAGATCACAACAGACAACACTGAAATACAAAGGATCATAAGAGACTACTACCAGCAGCTCTATGCCAATAAAATGGACAACTTGGATGAAATGGACAAATTCTTAGAAAAGTATAACCTTCCAAAACTGAACCAGGAAGAAATAGAAGATCTTAACAGACCCATCACAAACAAGGAAATCGAAACTGTAATCAAAAATCTTCCAGCAAACAAAAGCCCAGGACCAGATGGCTTCACAGCTGAATTCTACCAAAAATTTAGAGAAGAGCTAACACCTATCTTACTCAAACTCTTCCAGAAAATTGCAGAAGAAGGTAAACTTCCAAACTCATTCTATGAGGCCACCATCACCCTAATTCCAAAACCAGACAAAGATGCCACAAAAAAAGAAAACTACAGGCCAATATCACTGATGAATATAGATGCAAAAATCCTTAACAAAATTCTAGCAAACAGAATCCAACAACATATTAAAAAAAATCATACACCACAACCAAGTGGGCTTTATCCCAGGAATGCAAGGATTCTTTAATATCCACAAATCAATCAATGTAATACACCACATTAACAAATTGAAAGATAAAAACCATATGATTATCTCAATAGATGCAGAGAAAGCCTTTGACAAAATTCAACACCCATTCATGATTAAAACTCTCCAGAAAGCAGGAATAGAAGGAACATACCTCAACATAATAAAAGCTATATATGACAAACCCACAGCAAGCATCACCCTCAATGGTGAAAAATTGAAAGCATTTCCCCTGAAATCAGGAACGAGACAAGGATGCCCACTCTCACCACTGCTATTCAACATAGTGTTGGAAGTTTTCGCCACAGCAATCAGAGCAGAAAAAGAAGTAAAAGGAATCCAGATAGGAAAAGAAGAAGTGAAACTCTCACTGTTTGCAGATGACATGATCCTCTACATAGAAAACCCTAAAGACTCTTCCAGAAAATTACTAGAGCTAATCAATGAATATAGTAAAGTTGCAGGATATAAAATTAACACACAAAAATCCCTTGCATTCCTATATACTAACAATGAAAAAACAGAAAGAGAAATTAAGGAAACAATACCATTCACCATTGCAACAAAAAGAATAAAATACTTAGGAATATATCTACCTAAAGAAACAAAAGACCTATACATAGAAAACTATAAAACACTGATGAAAGAAATCAAAGAGGACACAAACAGATGGAGAAACATACCAGGCTCATGGATTGGAAGAATCAATATTGTCAAAATGGCTATTCTACCCAAAGCAATCTATAGATTCAATGCAATCCCTATCAAGCTACCAACGGTATTTTTCACAGAACTAGAACAAATAATTTCACAATTTGTATGGAAATACAAAAAACCTCAAATAGCCAAAGCAATCTTGAGGAAGAAGAATGGAACTGGAGGAATCAACCTGCCTGACTTCAGACTCTACTACAAAGCCACAGTCATCAAGACAGTATGGTACTGGCACAAAGACAGAAATATAGATCAATGGAACAGAATAGAAAGCCCAGAGATAAAGCCACAAACTTATGGACACCTTATCTTTGACAAAGGAGGCAAGGATATACAATGGAAAAAAGACAACCTCTTTAACAAGTGGTGCTGGGAAAGCTGGTCAACCACTTGTAAAAGAATGAAACTAGAACACTTTCTAACACCATACACAAAAATAAACTCAAAATGGATTAAAGATCTAAATGTAAGACCAGAAACTATAAAACTCCTAGAAGAGAACATAGGCAAAACACTCTCCGACATAAACCACAGCAAGATCCTCTATGACCCACCTCCCAGAATATTGGAAATAAAAGCAAAACTAAACAAATGGGACCTAATGAGACTTAAAAGCTTTTGCACAACAAAGGAAACTATAAGCAAGGTGAAAAGACAGCCCTCAGATTGGGAGAAAATAATAGCAAATGAAGAAACAGACAAAGGATTAATCTCAAAAATATACAAGCAACCCTTGAAGCTCAATTCCAGAAAAATAAATGACCCAATCAAAAAATGGGCCAAAGAACTAAACAGACATTTCTCCAAAGAAGACACACAGATGACTAACAAACACATGAAAAGATGCTCCACATCACTCATTATCAGAGAAATGCAAATCAAAACCACAATGAGGTATCATTACACGCCAGTCAGGATGGCTGCTATCCAAAAGTCTACAAGCAATAAATGCTGGAGAGGGTGTGGAGAAAAGGGAACCCTCTTACACTGTTGGTGGGAATGCAAACTAGTACAGCCGCTATGGAGAACAGTGTGGAGATTTCTTAAAAAACTGGAAATAGAACTGCCATATGACCCAGCAATCCCACTTCTGGGCATACACACTGAGGAAACCAGATCTGAAAGAGACACGTGCACCCCAATGTTCATCGCAGCACTGTTTACAATAGCCAGGACATGGAAGCAACCTAGATGCCCATCAGCAGATGAATGGATAAGGAAGCTGTGGTACATATACACCATGGAATATTACTCAGCCGTTAAAAAGAATTCATTTGAACCAGTTCTAATGAGATGGATGAAACTGGAGCCCATTATACAGAGTGAAGTAAGCCAGAAAGATAAAGAACATTACAGCATACTAACGCATATATATGGAATTTAGAAAGATGGTAACGACAACCCTATATGCAAAACAGAAAAAGAGACAAAGATGTACAGAACAGACTTTTGAACTCTGTGGGAGAAGGTGAGGGTGGGATGTTTCGAAAGAACAGCATGTATATTATCTATGGTGAAACAGGTCACCAGCCCAGGTGGGATGCTTGAGACAAGTGCTCGAGCCTGGTGCACTGGGAAGACCCAGAGGAATCGGGTGGAGAGGGAGGTGGGAGGGGGGATCGGGATGGGGAATACGTGTAAATCTATTGCTGATTCATGTCAATGTATGACAAAACCCACTGAAAAAATAAAAAAGAATAAAAAAAAAAAAGAAAAAAAAAGTGAAGGTTGTAATATAAACATTTTGCAGAAAAAAAATCACACACTAAAACCTAACATATGAGTTATTCTTTGTTACAATTATATCCTATGTTTTATTAAATATAAACTAGAATGGATTTTTTTTTTTCATGACTTTGAGTTCTGAGTTTCATTTTTTAAAGACTAAATTCAGGCCACATTTTTTAAAACTGTAGTTACTATGAACTTCTGTTCCCTTCATTAAGAGGCCTTACCTGGTCCCAATTATCCTGGGAAAAGGAGCTCTTCCTGTAGTTAGCTTTTTGAAGACTGCTGGACACCATTAAAATGTTAGCTCCATGAAAAAATCTACCATGTTTTCAATAGCCAACATAATGCCCTGTACATGAACACTAATGTACTTCATGGCAAATAGATGGGGAAACAATGGAAACAGGGACAGACTTTATTTCCTCGGGCTCCAAAATCACTGCAGATGGTGACTGCAGCCATGAAATTAAAAGACATTTGCTCCTTGGAAGAAAAGTTATGACCAATCTAGATAGCATATTAAAAAGCAGAGACATTACTTTGCTTACAAAGATCGATCTAGTCAAAGCTATGGTTTTTCCAAGTGTCTTTTATGGATGTGAGAGCTGCACTGTAAAGAAAGTTGAGTGCTGAAGAATTGATGCTTTTGAATTGTGTTTGAGAAGACTCTTGAGAGTTCCTTGGTCTGAAAGGAGATCCAACCAGTCCATCCTAAAGGAAATCAGTCCTGAATATTCATTGGAAGGACTGATGCTGAAGCCAAAACTCCAATACTTTGGCCACTTGATGTGAAGAGCTGACTCATTGGAAAAGATCCTAATGCTGGGAAAGATTAAAAGCAGCAGGAGAAGGGGACGACAGAAGATGAGATGGTTGGATGGCATCACCGACTCGACGGATATGAGTTTGAGCAAGCTCTGGGAGTTGGTGATGGACAGGGAAGCCTGGTGTGCTGCAGTCCATGGGATCGCAAAGAATTGGACATGACTGAGCGACTGAACTGACTGACTGACCAATTGCTGTGTGCCAAATACTGATTTCAACACTTTACAAGTATGAACTAATTTAATTATCAGAATAATCTTTCAAGGTCAGTAGTGTCTTTAAACATGAGAAAACAAAAGCACAGAGAAATTAAGTAACTTGTCTAAGGTCACACAGCTTGTAAATGGTAAAGATGGAAATAAAACCCAGGATGTCTAGTTCCAGTATCCATGCTCCTAGACCATACACTATGTTGTCTCTATTATTTTAGGCTGCCTACAGATGTTTAAGTTAAGATTTGAGTAATCTATGTGAGTATAGTAATACAGTCTATAGATTAGATTCAAATGAGACTCTGGGGAGAGAGTTTATGGTATCTTTGGTTATGACAAATGCCAGAAGAAAAATGTAAAAACTAAAACAAACAAAATGTCCAAAATTCCTCTAATGAAACTAAGACCATTTGGTCTCTTTTACTATATTATTTTATTCTATTTTTATCCTTATCATTTTTGATCATAAAAGTACAAAAAGTGTAAATGCTACAGAAATAGTTCGCCAATTGTTTTTTTCTACTGCACATTGATACATCTTGTATTATAGTCCAAAATGCTTTGCTATATATGCCTATTATATGTGTGTGTGTGTGTATATATATATATATATATATATATATATATATATATATGTTCAGTTTAGTTTCTCGGTCATGTCCAACTCTTTGCGACCCCATGAACTGCAGCACGCTAGGCCTCCCTGTCCATCACCAACTCTCGGAGTCCACCCAAGCCCATGTCCATCGAGTTGGTGATGCCATCCAACCATTTCGTCTTCTGTTAACCCCTTCTCCTCCTGCCCTCAATCTTTCCCAGCATCAGGGTCTTTTCAAATGAGTCAGCTCTTCGCATCAGGTAACCAAAGTATTGGAGTTTCAGCTTCAACATTAGTCCTTCCAATGAACACCCAGGACTGATACATATATGTATATGTATATGAACATATAACACTAAATTACTTTGCTGTGTCCTTGAAACTAACACAACATTGTACATCAACTATATTTCAATAAAAAGCTTGGACCATCACATACAAGTGGTATCTAATATAGACCACAATAAGCTTAAAAATTAAAAATTACATGAATTTGAGCAAACTTCAGGAGATAGTGAAGGACAGGGAAGCCTGGCATGCTGCAGTTCATGTGGTCACAAAGAGTTGGACATGACAGTGAATGAAGGAAAACAACAAAAAGCTTAAAAAACTTCATCAAATTAAAGAATAAAAACCATATGATCATCTAAATAGATGCAGAAAAAGCTTTTGATAAATATCAACTCCCATTTACAATAGAAAACTTTCTAGAAAGTGGGCACAGATGGAACATAACTGACATAATAAGGGCCATTTATGACAAACTCGTAGCTAACATCACATGCTAAGGTGAATAGCTGAAAGCATTTCCTCTAAGATCAGGAACAAGACAAGGATGCCCACTCTCACCACTTTTATTTCACATAGTTTTGGAAGCCTTAGCCACAACAAACAGAGAAAAAAAGAAATAAAGGACTCCAAATTGGAAAAGATGAATTAAAACTTCCACTGTCTGTAGATGACATGATGCTATATATATAAAATCCTAAAGCTTCTTTCAGAAAACTATTGGAGCTCACCAATTAGTTGGGCAAATTTTCAGGGTAAAAATACACCAAAATCTGTTGCATTTCTATACCCTAACAATGAAAGATCAGAAAGAGAAATGAAGGAAACAGTCTCACTTACCATCACATAAAAAAAAAACAACTAGGAATAAACCTACTCAACAAATTAAAAGAGCTGTACTCCAAAAACTATGAGATACTAATGAAAGAAATTGATGATGATACAAACAGAAAGATATACCTTGTTACTAGATTGGAAGAATCAATATTGTCAAAATGACTAGATTACCCAAGGCAATCTACAGATGCAGTGCAATCCCTATCAAATTACCAATGGCATTTTTCATAGAACTAGTACAAAAATGTTTAAAATGTGTGTAGAAGCACAAAAGACTGTGAATAGCCAAAGCAATCTTGAGAAAGAAAAGTGGAGCTGAAAGAATCAGACTCTTTCAGACCATATAAAAGTCATAGTAATCAAGACAGTATGGTACTGGCATTAAAAACAGAAATATAGACTGATATAACAGGGTAAAAAGCCAGAGGTAAACTCTGCACATAGGGTCACCTAATCTATGACAAAGGAGGCATACATATCTATACAGTGAAGAAAAGACAACCTCTTTAATAAGTGGTGCTGGGACAGCCACATGTACAAGAATGAAATTAGAACACTCTCT
This sequence comes from Dama dama, assembly GCF_033118175.1. NCBI lineage: Eukaryota > Metazoa > Chordata > Mammalia > Artiodactyla > Cervidae > Dama > Dama dama. The sequence continues at coordinate 23,591,493 of NC_083705.1, forward strand.
AACACCATATGCAATACTAAAATAAACTCAAAATGGTTTACAGACCTGAATGTAAGGCAGACACTATCAAACTCTTAGAAGAAAATGTAGGCAGAACACTCTTTGACATAAATAGCAGCAATGTCTTTTTGGATTCACCTCCTAGAGTAATGGAAATAAAGACAAAAATAAACAAATGTGTCCTAATTAAGAGGGCTTCCCAGGCTGTCCTAGTGGTAAAGAACCCGCCTGTCAGTGCAAGAGACTTAAGAGGTACAGGTTTGATCCCTGGGTTGAGAAGATCCTCTGGAGGAAGGCATGGCAACTTACTCCAGTGTTCTTACTTGGGGAATCCCATAGACAGAGGAGCGTGGCAGGCTACAGCCCACAGCGTCTCACAGAGTCAGACACAACCGAAGCCACTTAGCATGTAAACATGTCCTAATTAAACTTAAAAGCTTTTGCACAGCAAAGGAAACCATAAACAAAACTAAAAGGTAGCCTACAGAATGGGAGAAAATATCTGAAAACAATGTTACTGTCAGGGGGTTAATTTTCGAAATATACAAACAGCTCAGACAGCTCAATACCGAAAAAAAAAAAAAAGACTCAACATTGCTAATTATGAGAGAAATGCAAATAAAAATTACAATGAGGTATCACCTCCTACCAGTCAGGATGGCCAGCATCAAAAACACCTAGAAAAATTAAATGCTGGAGAGGGTGTGGAGAAAAGGGAATTCTCCTGCATTGTTGGTAGGAATGTAAATTGGTACAGCCATTATGGAGAAACTAAAAATAAAAGTGCCATATGATCCAGCAAGTGCACTCTTGGGCACATATATGGGGAAAACTATAATTTGAAAAAGTACACACACCCCAATGTTCATTGCAGCACTATTTATAATGGCTGAAACATGGAAGCAAACAATATCTATCAACAGAGGTATCAATGAAGACATGTGTATATACACACACACATACACACAGCATGGACTATTACTCAGCCATAAAAAAGAATGAAATAATGCCATCTGCAGCAACAAGAATGGATTATCATATGAAGTGAAGTAACAAAGACAAATATGATATCACTTTTAAAAGTGATATAAAGGAATATAAAAATAATTTGACAACTGAACTTATTAAGAAAACAGAAATAGACTCACAGACATAGAAAATAAATTCATGATTACCAGAGGGTAAGTGGGGTAGAGGCATAAATTAGGAGCTTAGTATTTACAGTACTATATATAAAATTGACAATCAATAAGGGCCTACTATGTACCACAGGGAACTATTCTCAATATTTTGCAATAACCTATAAAAGCATTTTAAAAATAATAGACATATCTCTATGTATAACACTTGAAATTAACTATACACTTGATTGCTATACACTTGAAATTAACACAAAATTGTAAATCAACTATATTTCATTAAGAAAAATATGCATCATTATGTTTCACCAATAATTAGAAAATAACCCCAAATGATTTGTGTGAATGTGCTTAGTGGTGAAAATCTTGATGGGAATGTTTTCACATCAACATCACAGAGAATAGGAGCAGCATGTTTGACAGAAGAGTCTTCAAGCAAAGCAGATTGTGCATGACCTAGCCCCCAGGAGGTCACAGGTGTCTGCACAGGGGCTTTTCCCTGCCACAGGTAGGGAGTGAAGGAGTTCAAACCAAACTTAAAACTTGCAAAGATATTGGGGGGGGGGGGCTTGTTGTTTCTGAGTTACATGTATGTTTTGTTTGACTTTTAAAAGAGTGCATCTGGTTAAAGAAAATAGTGTATGCATGTGTGGATGTGTTGGTGTGTGTATGGAAGACCACTGAACCTTAACGCATGTTCCCCAAAACTGTTCATTTGCTCATATTATTTTCTTGCCAGGGGTCACTCAGTATGGTCAAGTGACTCTGTGATAAGGAACTTAGACAAACTGCATGAATTTCTGAAGACAAAGTATCATCCTAGCAATGAGCACACGGGGTAAATAGTAGAGGTGCCCAATTGATAGTCAATGAGTAGACTCTACAAGACTGTGCCTTATGATATCACAGAGACATCTGGGCCCTTTGCTGTTTGTAAAATCTTAGCCTTGGTCTTACATATGCGTCATATACTTTGTTACTCTTGGTGGAAATCTCCTGGCACAGACCAAGTCTGCCTGTAATACCAACCTCAGTGGTAAATGAAATATTTGCTGCCTTTCTCTCCCCACTAGATCATGAGGAAACCTCCCTCCTGCTGATTTCAATGCTGTTTATGTGTGCAACATTTACCATCATAATTAGTGCTATACATAGAAGTCATTAGGAAATGTTTTGCTTTTCTAGTTTGCAGGTAACAGGATCTCCCCAATAAAATTTGGAATTTCTATCTACTTATGTTCAATGTTTTGTTTCCTGGGGACTCTCCTTCCTATATCCTATGGGCACAGACTTGGGAATGAAAAGAAAGCAGAGTCTCTTTTTTCCCTTTACCTGCCATCAGCGTTCACAAATCGCCCTGGGCATTTAGTAACTGTTGGAGTAAAAATATCAAAGGATGAGGAACAGAGAAGGAAGTTTATGCTTCTTCAGTGTTTCATTTCTTACCAGATTCCCTGTCCTCACTTTTCTCCTCTTCTCACAAATGTGCCCCCAGTTTCCTTTGCACCTGCACACTCAACCCCAACTAGGGCCAGCCTGGCCAGAATCAGGGCTGGGTGGGGTAGGGAGATCATTACTAGGTCTAGATCACTACTAGATATAGATGATCTAGGTCATCTAGATCATTACTATTTTTTCCCTTTAAAACAACCACCCCTTCCATTACTCTGTTATCATCATAAACAATGGATTTATTGTTTTTAACTCGCGATGTTATAATCACTACTTGTAGCCTCAGCGAGCTCTAACTATGCATCCCGTGGCTTGTTCAGGGGACCATGGCTCCCTGCCGTGCACTGCTGGGAACGGAATCATTGTTTGTTCCTTCTGGGCTTGTCTTGACTGACTTTTACCTGGTCATTGAGATCTTCCTCTCTAGCCTTTGTGCCTCACGCTTGCTTTGACTGACCTCCATTCTGCTCTTCCCTTCCAAATCCCTGTAGAGTGAGTTCCAAAATGAGCTATGATTCACATGGGGTGGGATGGGCAATATAGGTTCAGGGTTGCTCTGAGAAGTGATTTATAAAGAGTAGAATAGTATTTAATGCTGAAACAGTCCCAAAGTGTTTTTACTTTTTTCTTTTTCTTTTTTTTACTTTTTTCTATTTAAGTAATTACATTGGATTTTGAATCAAAATTTTGCTTTGATTTAGCACTGTGGTGGAATATTCTTAAGCATTTAAATTTCACCAATAATCCCCAAAATATATTTTTTAATTGTTTTTTCTTTTTATTCCAGAATCTGCTTAGGTTTTACTCATTGCATTCAGTTGTTGTGCCCCTTTGTGCCCTTTATCTCTCACCATGTTTGTTTTGCATGATGTTTATTTTTTACTAACCCTCTTTGAAGTTCATTATCTTCAGAAAACAGACCATGTTATGCCCCTCCACTCCCACCCTTTTCTTTTCTCCAGTCACTATTGCCCCTTTAGAGTCTTCATCCCTATTCACCACTCACACCTCTCTGGATCTGTTCTAGTACTTGGTAATATGGCTGGACAAGCTTTATAATATAGCTGCCATTGTCCTCAGTGTACCTGGGGTAGAAGGAAAAGTTTTGGGTGGAGACACACCAGTGAGACACAAGCACACACACTTACACGTGAGACCCTTCTCTCTCCTAAAATTTCTCTCCTAGAATTGTGCACCGTCAGCCCAGGAACCCAGGACAGGAGCTGAGACTCTCTCATGGTTGCCAAGGGTTACGCTTATATCCCACTTTGAGTCTTAAGCAAAAACTGCTGCTCCTGGTTGATGGACAGATACTGGCCTGACAAATGACTGGAAGATTCCACGGTAGCATCTTTTCCAGAGATATTCTTCAAACGCAGAGATTGCTCAGAAAGCCTGAAGGCATTTTTATTGCAGAGAGAGGTTTTTAACTTGTCAAAAAAAAATATTTCTCTTCAGGGAGAAGACAATAATTAATAGACAATAAAAGCATGTCAGTACACTTCCCCAGACCCTGGAGGAGATGCTGGCAGACCCTGTACTGATAGGGAAGCAGGGAGTTAGAAAAGCTGCGCCAGAATGGACCTGCTCCGGGTTGACTCTGAGCAGTCAGAGATCACCTGCTGGCGCTAATGACTGCCTCTGAGTTCGTGCCAGCTCCTGAGGATGCTGAGAGACCTGTGCCAGTTGGCCCTGGGTGCCGGCAGTCTGCACAAGTGAACTGAAGGCTTGTTCTCTGTGTAGGCTTTGTCTTCTCCACAGGAGCTTCTGTCCTCTGTCCCTTCCGTTCCTTGTCAGCAGATGAGGGCTGGCTATTGAGTACCCCAGGCATCACATTGCACTTGGCGAAGGACACAGTCAGAGTGACACAGCTTAGCCTCAAGTAGAAGGGCAGGGGCTGGGCCTTTTATACATCTGCTCTAGTTTGCAGCTCCTACTTCAGAGGGGCTCAGCGCATCTCACTCACTTCCAAAGGGAGCTGATCCCATCTCTCTCTTTCCAATTCTCATGCACTGAACGGCTTGGGATGCCCTCAGGTTTGGAGTTGAAGGGACGGGATTATGCATGGCTGTTAAATCTCATGCTGCTTTTAATCAGCAACCAAAGTTGTTGGAACTCAGCAGAGAGACCAGGTGTACCATCGAGAATCTGGCAGGGAGTCACTGTAGCAGGTGTCTGAGAGCCTTGGCTCTCACAGTGAGCTCAAATCCTGACTGTGCTATTTACCAGTTAAATGACCTTGAGTAGACGTCTTTAACCCCTCCTTATCAGTAGAATGAAAATTATTACAGTAGTTATTGTTCAGTCATTATACAGTAAAATCATTAGAGATCTTCATAAGATTATTACACAGTTATTATACAGAATAATTATTACAGTGAAGGTCTTCATAAGATCTTCAGATGGTTTTGTTTGTTTTTTAATTAATTAATTAATTTTAATTGGAGGCTAATTACTTTACAATATTGTAGTGGTTTCTGCCATACATTCACATGAATCAGCCATGGATTTACATGTGTTCCCCATCCTGAACCCCCCTCCCACCTCCCTCCCCATCCCACCCCTCAGGGTCATCCCAGTGCACCAGCCCCGAGCACCCTGTCTCATGCATCGAACCTGGACTGGTGATCTATTTCACATATGGTAATATACATGTTTCAATGCTATTCTCTCAACTCATCCCACCCTCACCTTCTCCCTCAGAGTTCAAAAGTCTGTGCTTTACATCTGTGTCTCTTTTGCTGTCTTGCATATAGGGTCATCGTTACCATCTTTCTAAATTCCATATATATGCATGAATATACTGTATTGGTGTTTTTCTTTCTGACTTACTTCCCTCTGTATAATAGGCTCCAGTTTCATCCATCTGATTAGAACTGATTCAAATGAATTCTTTTTAATGGCTGAGTAATATTCCATTGTGTATATGTACCAAAGCTTTCCTATCCACTCATCTGCCGATGGACATCTAGGTTGTTTCCATGTCCTGGCTATTATAAACAGTGCTGCAATGAACATTGGGATACATGTGTCTCTTTCAGTTCTTGTTTCCATGGTGTGTATGCCCAACAGTGGGATTGCTGGGTCATATAGCAGTTCTATTTCCAGTTTTTTAAGGAATCTCCACACTGTTCTCCATAGTGGCTGCACTAGTTTGCATTCCCACCAACAGTGTAAGAGGGTTCCCTTTTCTCCACACTCTCTCCAGCATTTATTGTTTGAAGACTTTTTGACAGCAGTCATTCTGACTGGCATGAGATGATACCTCATTGTGGTTTTGATTTGCATTTCTCTGATAATGAGTGATGTTGAGCATCTTTTCATGTGTTTGTTAGCCATCTGTATGTCTTCTTTGGAGAAATGCTTCAGATGGTTTTACCACAGTGCATGTGAAGTGCTTAGTACATGCTCTGCCACACAGAAAGAGGCTGAGAAATGATAGCAATCATCAGGGTGGTAGATTTCAGCAATTACACACTCTATATCATAAGGTCATGCATATAATAAAATTAATGCTTTGGCATCTCTTGATTCTTTCACTTAGTATCTGAAACAAGAATTTCTATGAGGCCTTTCCTAAGTTATTAGAATTCTTCCGTAATATATTTGAGTTCTCTAAATAATTAGATGATTAAAATCTCTAATATCTCATACTAAAGAGACAAGAGAATAATATTATACCCCCTTGATTGATGCTAAAGACTTAAAGACAGCTGGTGGAAAATGGCTAAAATCCTTTTCTAACATGTCAATAAAAATTAACACAAGTATAAAATTTTGAACTCCCTTTTCTTACTTATCTTACTTCCTGGAGAAGGAAATGGCAACCCACTCCAGTATTCTTGCCTGGAGAATTCCATGGACGGAGTAGCCTGGTGGGCTACAGTCCACGGGGTCGCAAAGAGTCGGATACGACTGAGCGACTTCACTTTTCTCTTACTAAATGTTGTCAAAAAGTACTTGCAAGATTGTGAATGCAGTTTATGTGATCTGATTCTATGACGAATATTCAAGATTTTATTTTCAAAGAACGAACTAAAAAGCTATATCCCCAGTGCTGTCCTGTGAAGAAAGCTATGAATATTGAAAAGCCAGGTCAGTTAGAGGTAGAAATCTGAGCAGCCATCGTTTTCTTGCTTCTGTGCTGTGGTTATGCTGTTTGGCCTTTGCCTCTCTTTTAGGGGTCTTATTTATTGAAGGAAAATGAATTTTCCCTGCAACTAGAATTATCTTGCTAATAGAATGCAAAGCTGACATGAGTTATTCTGTGAGGATAGCAACTAAGGCCTAGGTTCCCAAGATTTTCTTGGAATTCTCCCACCCTTGTTGTCTGCAAAGCTGGACCTTCATTTAACTCAAGTGTCTCCACTCAATAGTGAAGGGACCTTTCCAGGTGGCACTAGTGGTAAAGAACCCGCCTGCCAATGCAGGGGACATAAGAGACCAGGTTCAATTCCTGGGTTGGGAAGATCCCCTGGAGGAGGGCATAGCTAATCCACTCCAGTATTCTTGCCTGGAGAATCCCATGGACTGAAAAGCCTGGCAGGCTACAGCTCATAAGGTCACAAAGAGTCAGACATGACTGAAGCAACTTAGTATGCACGCACACTACTTAATAGTGAAACTTGTTCCAGCAACTTTCCTTGAGAACATAATCTTTAGTATATTTCATTATTCTCTCTCCCCTAACCCTGAATCATTTTCACAACACGTACCTTTCCCTGAGATATCACAAATTAATTTTTAATTATTGCCTTCCTGTCACACTCCACCACCCCAACTCTCCCAAGATAAGAGTGGGTAGAATTTTACCAATCTCCACCAGTTCTATTACTGTATTTAGAATGGTTCCTGGCATGTATTGATGTTCAAAGTATTAATAAACAAACAAACCAAGAGGCAGGGTGGCGTGGTAGAAAAATTTTGGATTTAAAATTAAGGTACAGTTTTGACTCCTGGCTATGTTTGTACTAGAGCTGTATGCCGATGGGTGAGTCAACTAATTTTTTGAGCTGTAGTTTCCTCACATATGAAATAAGAAAATCTATCTTGCATAGGTGTTATGAGATTCAAATGAGATGGCACATGTGCTAATGCTTTATACCCTCCTTATAAACAACATTAATTTAAATAGATTTGTTATTATCACTCACAGACCAATAATTATGACCATTGAACTCTTCCAAGTTCAGAAGACATGACAACACTTTATGTGTTTGGTAGTTAGCCAGTTTAACTATGTTAAGTGTCAGTTAACTTTGTTTTTATCTTTCCCCAGAAAGCACAGGATGACGGTACTGAAGTCTTATAATTTTTGTTATTTGGCTAGAGCTCTGATTTTTAAGCCAAGTATGCATGAAATCTAACTAATACCCCAAAAGCCCCTAATCATAGAAGAAAGACCCTTCACTATAGGTTTCTTGGGGAGGACATTTCAAATAGATATCAAGTGTAGTTATTAAAAAAAATTTTACCTGACAGCCCAGAAATTAAATGAATATGTGGTGGATTTTTATTGTGAAGGTGATGGTAGACTGTACTTTGATTTGAATTGTTTAAACATTTATTGAAATTTTGATTTTAATAAAATCAATTTAATAAAATTTAAAAGTTTTAATTTAGCACTGAATATCTTTTACTACCTAAGTGATATACAACATAATTTTTGGTACCTAGAATATTTCATTTTTAACTTTCAATTTTGATGAATAAAATTCATATAAACACTGTAAGATTTTGAGGAGTTATTGATATGAATATTAATTAAAGATGCATTCATTAATAGATTATCAATTTTGAAATTTGGCAATATATATCCAAAGCTTTAAACATGTGTATAATTATGGGTCTAGTTATTCTACTTCTAGAGATTTCTCCCCCAAATTAATCACAATTGTGGGCAAAGCTTTATATATAAAGTTATTAATTACTGCATTGGTTATAACATCAAAATTAAGGAAATAATCTGAATGTCTAATAATAGGGAATCAGTTAAATATATTATAGTATGTTTATTAAAAGGAATATTATAAATCCAGGAAAAGGATATAGAAGAGTATTTAATGTCATGAGAAATATTCATTACATAGTATTAACTGAAAAATAATCTAGCTCATGTTCTATGTGTGTGTGTGCATATAGAATCATTTTTAATGGAATAATCTGAAATTTATGGGGTTCAAACAGAAAAAGACTATTTTTAAACAGCTACTGCCTTCAAATGTATTCTGTTGAATCTCCCTTCTATTCCCTTTATGATATGTTGGAAAGACACCTTAGCTTTTTTTTGATGTTTTCTGTTATGAACATGGTCTCCATAATTACACATTTTCAGGCATTGAGAGGTCCTATGCACTCTAAATGGAAACTTTTAAGTTCATACCCAGGAAGTGTGGTTTGTTTTTCCACACTTCCTCATATTCCTTCTCTGATTTTTCTGGCTCCTTTAGGGCTGGTCAGGGGGAAAAGGGCATTAGAGGGACAAGAGTAACTGTCTATGTCCCCAGTGTTATTATAATCTGTCTGTGTGGCAGGCATCCAAAGCCTGACTCTTTAATTGGATAGAAACATGAATTCTTTGGCTGTTCTGAAAAATACTCATGCTATATAGTTCCTCAATACAAGCATTTTGGACCTCTTCCAGCTAAACCCTCTCTGATTCTCCTTTGTTATGAATTCTATTACCTCTCACTCTACAGCTCTCTTGCCTGGTTAGCTGCCCTCTTGGGCAGAATCATTTCAAGATAATGTGAGCTTACCTACTCTGTATAGCCTCTAATTGGGCCACAGAAAACTCATACATTCTTTTTTTTTTTTTTTAATGGGAGTGTAGGCAACCCATTCCAATATTCTTGCCTGGAGAATCCCATGAACAGATGAACCTGGCAGGCTACAGTCCATAGGATCGCAAAGAGTTGGATATCACTAAAGTGACTTAGCATGCAGCAAGCACATAATTGATTTACAATGTGTTACTTTCTTCTGTATAGCACAGTGAATCAGTTGTAAATATACCCTGGTGGCTCAGTTGGGAAATAGTCTGCCAGCAATGCAGGAGACCTGGGTTCAATTCCTGGGTCAGGAAGATCCCCTGGAGAAGGAAATGGCAACTCACTCCAGTCTTCTCGCCTGGAAAATTCCATGAAGAGAGGAGCCTGGTGGGCTACAGTCCATGGGGTCATGAAGAGTTGAGATGACTGAGTGACTAACACTTTTACTTCACTCTTTTTTAGATTCTTTTCCCATGTAGGTCATTACATAGTATTGAGGAGAGTTACCTGTGCTATACAATAAGTCCTTAATAGTTATCTATTTTATATATACTAGTATGTATATGTGGAGAAGGTAATGGCACCCCACTCCAACTCTTGCCTGGAAGATCCCATGGATGGGGGAGCCTGGTGGGCTGCAGTCCATGGAGTTGCTAAGAGTCGGTCACGACTGAGCAACTTCCCTTTCACTTTTCACTTTCATGCATTGGAGAAGGAAATGGCAACTTGATCCAGTGTTCTTGCCTGGAGAATCCCAGGGACAGGGGAGCCTGGTAGGCTTCTGTCTGCGGGGTCGCACAGAGTCAGACATGACTGAAATGACTTAGCAGCAGCAGCAGTGTGTATATGTCAACCTGATCTCCCAGTTTATCCCTCTCCCCCTTAACCTCTGATAAACATAAGACTGTTTTCTACATCTGTAAGTCTATTTCTGTTTTGTAAATAAGTTTACTGGTACCATTTTTAGATTCCACATAGAAGCAATGTAATACAATATTTGTCCTTCTCTATCTGACTTCACTCAGTGTGACACTCTCTAGCTCCATCCATGTTGCTGCAAATGGCATTATTTCATTCTTCACAGCAGAGTAATATCCCATGGCATATATCTACCACACATTATTGCTATAGCAAATAATAATCACAGTTCAAGATTTCATACTGCTGCCCTCTCTGCTTTTCCACTGAGAGGCCAAATTGGCCAACCTCTATGCTATAGTGTTCTCTAAGTGATAAACTGGTATCAACCTTTATGTTCATACACAATCCCAGGCTCCAGAGACATCTCAAGCTCTTATAATAACTCCCTTCACTGAGGAATCTAGGTTTTTGCAGTTCAGCATAGATAAACAAGGCCACCCAAGAGAATAAAGGTTAAGTCACAGACCAGTTAGGACAACATGGAGAAGATGGAAATCATAAGTGAAGAGCAAGTTTATGAGGGAAAAGGGTGTTTACAGACTCACTGTGGTTCTGTTTCTAGCATAGGCTGATGAGTGTATAAGTCTATAATAAATCAAAGGAAGCTCCCTAAATCCAAGTACTGGAACTAAAGGAAGATGAAGAGCCAGTTGACGTATGCACATATTTTTATCCTGAGAGAACTGAAATTCAGTATCTTTTCTAATTATTCTGAATCCAAGATGTAATAATTTATACCTGACCATTAAATTTGAAGATTTTTTGTCTTAAAGATGAAAAAGTATGTGTCAAAGCTCAACACCAAAGAATATTAAAATTTTATTCAAGGTTCTGAATAATTCATAATTTATCTACTTTCCCCCTCTGACAGAAATATGATATAATTTTAATGGGACGTGTTGTTGGACATGAGTTTGAGCAAACTCTGGGAGATAGTGAAGGACAGGAAAGCTGGCATGCTATGGTCCATGGGGTCTCAAAAAAGTCAGACATGACTGAGTGACTGAACAAAAATTTTATTTTCTTAGGCTGTCCAGATGGCTCAGTGACAAAGTATCCACTTGCCAAGCAGGAGACATGGGTTCAGTTCCTAGTTCAGGAAGATCCCCTGGAAGAGGTAATGGCAACTCACTCCAGTATTCTTGCCTGGGAAATTCCATGGACAGAGGAGCCTGCCAGGCTATAGTCCATGGGGTCACAAAAGAGTTGGACACAACTTAGCAACTAAAGAATAACAACAACAACAACTGTTCTTTAAGGATATCAATGAACCATTTGGTTTACAAGATCTAAAATATTTGTGGCATTCTTTCTGTTACATTTAATTTCCTTTTTTTCCCCTACACTGAGTTAACTGCTTTTTGGGTATAGCACTTAACATATTGAGTGACTATTTCCTTCAAATTTTACTGGATAGTTGCTTAATCCATTGCTTCATTTTGAATGTGTCTTTTAAGCTAGTCTGTGTATTAATAAAGACAATGTACAACAGGGAAGTTACACTCCCCAGAGAAAGGTCAGCTGACTATCTTCTAGGTAACATTCATTATCTTCATGAATGCATTAATAGCTAAACACAAGTCTTAGAGACTCAGTTTCTATAATCATCAGCACACTGAAAACAAATTTCCTTTTCAGGTACTGTTTTACATTAATCAAATTAGCAGCAATTCACATATATAAATGCAATAAGGCAAATGTGATTGTCTGAGGAGGTCTTTACAAATAGCTGAGAAGTAGAAGGTGAAGGAGAAAGGGAAAGACATGCCATGAATGCAGAATTCTAGAGAATAGCAAGGAGAGATAAGAAAGTCTTCTTAAGTGAACAATAAAAGAAATATACCAGAAACTATAAAACTCTTAGAGAAAAACATAGGCAGAACACTCAATGACATAAATCAAAGCAAGATCCTCTATGACCCGCCTCCTAGAGTAATGGAAATCCTCTATGACCTGCCTCCTAGAGTAACGGAAATAAAAACAAAACTAAACAAGTGGGACCTGATTAAACTTAAAAGCTTTTGCACAGCAAAGGAAACTATAAGCAAGGTGAAAAGGCCGCCCTCAGAATGGGAGAAAATAATAGCAAATGAAACAACTGACAAAGGATTAATTTCTAAAATGTACAAGCAGATCATACAACTTAATACCAGAAAAACAAACCATCCAATCAAAAAGTGGGAAAAAGACCTAAACAGACATTTCTCCAAAGAAGACATATAGATGGCTAATAAACACATGAAAAGATGCTCAGCATTGCTCATTATTAGAGAAATGCAAATCAAAACTACAGTGAGATATCCTCTCACACCAGTCAGATGGCCATCATTAAAAAGTCTACACACAATAAATGCTGGAGAGGGTGTGGAGAAAAGGGATCACTCTTGTACTGATGGTGGGAATGTAAATTGATACAGCCACTATGGAAGATGGTATGGACATTCCTTAAAAACTAGGAATAAAACCACCATATGACCCAGCAATCCCCCTCCTAGGCATAAACTCTGAGGAAACCAAAATTGAAAAAAAAACACATGTATCCCATTGTTCATTGCAGCACTATTTACAATAGCTAGAACATGGACACAACTTAGATGTTCAACAGATGAATGGATAAAGAAGTTGTGGTACATATACACAATGCAATATTACTCAGGCATAAAAACAAACACATTTGAGTCAGTTCTAATGAAATGGATGAACATCAAACCTATTATACAGAGTGAAGTATGTCAGAAAGAGAAAGATAAATATTGTATCCTAACACATATATACGGAATCTAGAAAATTGGTACTGAAGAATTTATTTACAGGGCAGCAATGGAGAAACAGACATAGATAATAGACTTATAGATATGGGGAGAGGGGAGAAGAGGGTGAGATGTAAGGAAAGAGTAACATGGAAACTTACATTACCATATGTAAAATAGATGGCCAATGGGAACTTGCTGTCTGGCTCAGGAAACTCCAACAGGGGCTCTGCATCAACCTAGAGGGGTGGGGTGGGAGGGAGGCAAGAGGGAGGGTCAAGAGGGAGGGGATATATGTGTACCTATGGCTGATTCATATTGAGGTTTGACAGAAAACACAAAATTCTGTAAAGCAATTATACTTCAATTAATAAATTAAAACAGTGAAAAAAATAGAAATAGAGGAAAACAATAGAATGGAAAAGACTAGAGATCTCTTCAAGAAAATTTGAGATATCAGGGCATATTTCATGCAAAGATGGGCCTCAATAAAGGACAGAAACAGCAAGGACCTAATGGAAGCAAAAGAGGGTAATAAGAGGTGGCAAGCATACAGAGAAGAAATTTACAGAAAACGGTCTTGATGACCTGGATAACCACAATGATGTGGTCACTCACCCAGAGCCAGACATCCTGGAGTGTGAAGTAAAGTAGGCCTTAGGAAGCATTACTACAAACAAAGATAGTGGAGATGATGGAATTTCAGCTGAGCTATTTCAAACCCTAAAAGATGATGTTGTGAAAGTGCTGCACTCAGTATGTCAGCAAATTTGGAAAACTCAACCGTGGCCACAGGACTGGAAAAGGTCAGTTTTCATTCCAATCCCAAAAAAAGGTAATCCCAAAGAATGCTCAAACTACCGCACAATTGCATTCATCTCACATGTAAAGAGCCAGACACAACTGAGCAACTAAGCACTCAGCATACGCTAGCAAGGTAACGCTCGAAATCCGTCAAGCCAGGCTTCAGCAGTATGTGAACTGAGAACTTCCAGATGTACAAGCTGGATTTAGAAAAGGCAGAGGAACCAGAGATCAAACTGCCAACATTTGCTGGGTCATAGAGAAAGCAAGGGGATTCCAGAAAAAACATCTACATCTGCTTTATTGACTATGCTAAAGCTTTGGACTGTGTGGATCACAACAAAATGTAAAATTCTTCAAGAGATGGGAATACCAGACCACCTTACCTGTCCCCCGAGAAACCTGTATGCAGGACAAGAAGCAGCAGTTAGAACCAGACATGGGACAACAGATTGGTTCCAAATTGCGGAAGGAGTACATCAAGGTTGTATGTTGTCATGCTGCCTATTTAACTTATATGCAGAGCACATCACGCAAAATGCCAGGCTGGATGAATAACAAGCTGAAATCAAGATTGTCGGGAGAAATATCAACAACCTCAGATATGCAGATGATACCACTCTAATGGCAGAAAGTGAAGTGGAACTAAAGAGGCTTTTGAGGAGAGTGTAAAAACTCAACATTCAAAAACTAAGATCATGGCATCAGGTCCCATCACTTCATGACAAATAGATGGGGAAAAAGTAGAACACTGACAGATTTTATTTTCTTGGCTCCAAAATCATTGTAGATGGTACTGTAGCCATGAAATTAATAGATGGGTGCATCTTAGAGCTATGACAAACATAGAGTATTAAAAAGCAGAGACATCACTTTGAGACAAAGGGCCATCTTGTCAATGGTTTCTCCAGTAGTCATGTATGGATGTGAGAGTTGGACCATGAAGCAGGCTGAGCACTGAAGAACTGATACTTTCAAACTGTGGTGCTGGAGAAGACTCTTGAGAGTCCCTTGGGCAGCAAGGAGTTCAAACCAGTCAGTCCTAAAGGAAATCAACCCTGAATATTCATTGGAAGGACTGATGCTGAAGTTGAAGTTCCAATCCTTTTGAAACAGAAGGGAAGGGGACAGAGCAAAACTTTTGAAAGGATGACATAGCCTGAAGGCACAACAGAAACTGATTAGAACCAAATGGGTCCAAGATGGCAGACAAGGCAACTTGAACAGAACTTGCTCCTAGCATAAGCTCATTGTAGCACATCAGCAAGCTAAATGACATACCCAGAGATGCCATGACAGTTCCAGGGTCAACTAACATAAAAGGGTGGCTTGTCCCAACCCCTGGAAATCCCCATCTCTTCCCCCAAATAGTTAGAATAATCCACCCACTCATTGGCCTATGAAATTACCCAGTCCATAAAAGCTAACCACACCCTATTTTGAAGCTTCACTTGCTCTCTGTGATGGCCCACACTTTGTGGCATGAGTTTTTCTCGAAATAAAATCCACTTCTTACCTATCACTTTGCCTTTCACTGAATTCTTTCTGTGATAAGACAGAAAGAATCTGAGCCTCAGTAAATCCAGACACCAGATAAGTGATGCCTGGGTTCAAGTCCCAAGGAGGATTTTGGCCTGATTCCAATCCCGGCCACATGGGTTTGAGTTCCCAGTGGGGTTTTGGCTGGGTTGGAGTCCTGGCCTCATGGGTTCGAGTTCCAAACTAGGTATTGGCTGGGTTTAAGTCTTGGCACATGGGTTCAAGTCCCAATCTGTGGTAAATGGTTTCACTTTGCCCCCCTGACCGAAGAGCTGACTCACTCTAAAAGACCTTGATGCTGGGAAAGATTGAGTGGAAGTGATGGAATTCCAGTTGAGCTATTTCAAATCCTGAAAGATGATGCTGTGACAGCGCTGCACTCAATATGCCAGCAAATTTGGAAAACTCAGCAGTGGCCACAGGACTGGAAAAGGTCAGTTTTCATTCCAATACCTAAGAAAGGCAATCCCAAAGAATGATCAAACTACCACACAATTGCACTCATTTCACACGCTAGTAAAATAATGCTCAAAATTCTCCAAGTCAGGCTTCAACAATACGTGAACTGTGAACTTCCAGATGTTCAAGCTGGTTTTAGAAAAGGCAGAGGAACCAGAGATCAAATTGCCAACACCTGCTGGATCATCAAAAAAGCAAGAGAGTTCCAGAAAAACATCTATTTCTGCTTTATTGACTATGCCGAAGCCTTTGACTGTGCAGCTCACAATAAACTGTGGAAAATTCTGAAAGACATAGGAATACCAGACCACCTGACCTGAATCTTGAGAAATCTGTATGCAGGTCAGGAAGCAACAGTTAGAACTGGACATGGAACAAAAGACTGGTTCCAAATAGGAAAAGGAGTATGTATGTCAAGGCTGTGTATTGTCACCCTCCTTATTTAACTTCTGTGCTGAGTACATCATGAGAAATGCTGGGCTGGAGGAAGCACAAGCTGGAATTAAGATTGCCAGGAGAAATATCAATAACCTCAGATATGCAGATGACACCCCTCTATGGCAGAAAGTAAAGAACTAAAGAGCCTCTTGATGAAAGTGAAAGAGGAGAGTGAAAAAGTTGGCTTAAAGCACAACATTCAGAAAACTGAAATCATGGCATCCAGTCCCATCACTTCATAGCAAATAGATGGGGAAACAGTGGAAACAGTGACTGACTTTATTTTTTTGAGCTCCAAAATCACTGCAGGTGGTGACTGCAGCCATGAAATTAAAAGACGCTTACTCCTTGGAAGGAAAGTTATGACCAACCTAGATAGCATATTAAAAAGCAGAGACATTACTTTGCCAACAAAGATCCATCTCATCAAGGCTATGGTTTTTCCAGTAGTAAGGTATGGATGTGAGAATTAGACTATAGAGAAAGCTGAGTGCAGAAGAATGGATGCTTTGAACTGTGGTGTTAGAGAAGACTCTTGAGAGTCCCTTGGACTGCAAGGAGATCCAAGCAGTCCATCCTAAAGGAGACCAGTCCTGAGTGTTCATTGGAAGGACTGATGTTGAAGCTGAAACTCCAATACTTTGGCCACCTGATGTGAAAAGCTGACTCATTTGAAAAGACCCTCGCCGGGAAAGATTGAAGGATGGAGAAGGGGATGACAGAGGATGAGATGGTTGGATGGCATCACCGATTCCATGGAGATGAGTTTGAGTAGACTCCATGAGTTGGTGATGGACAGGGGGGCCTGGGATGCTGTGGTCCATGGGGTCACGGATAGTCTGACATGACTGAGCGACTGAACTGAACTGAAGAGGAGAAAGGGGTGACAGTGGATAAGATGGTTGGATGGCATTACCAACTCAGTGGACATGAGATTAAACAAACCCTGGGAGATACTGAAGGACAGGGAAGCCAGGTGTGCTGCAGTCCATGGGTCACAAAGAGTCAGAAATGAACTGACTGAACTGAATGAACTGAACAACAACCTTTATAAAGCAGAAAATCAATGTTTTAATTTTCCACCAGAAATATTATTGTTCATACCTATTGAAAAATTTTAATTGCTAACACAACAACTGTGAGGGTTAATTCTTTGTGTCAACTTAACTGGGCCATAGGGTGCTCAAGTATATGGATACACATTATTCTTGGTGTGTCTGTGAGGGTGTTTTTCTTTTCTTTTTTTCTGAAATTAACAATTCTATCCCTGGGTCAAGAAGATCACCTGGAGAAGGAAACAGCAACCCATTCCAGTATTCTTGCCAAAGAAATCCCGTGGACAGAGGAGCCTGGCAGGCTGTAGTCCATGGGATCGCAGTCAGACATGACTTAGCGATTGAGCTTGCACGCAAGTGATGGTGGCATCTACAGACTGAATAGAGCAGGTTGCTGTCCCCAGTGAGGAAGGGCCTCAGCTGATACCTTCAAAGCTTAAATAGAGGAAAAAGACAAAAGACAGAGTAAGAGAGAATTCACTGTGTGACTTTTCAAGCTGTCAGATATCTTCTTGTGTATTTGAACTTGTATTGAACTGAAACATATCATTGGCTCTTAGGACCTTGAACTCAGACTGGGGACTCTAATATTAGCTCTCCTGGGCCTCCAGATTGCTGACTAAAGATCTTGGGACTTCTCGGCTTCCAGCCTCCATAACCACACGAGCAAATTCCTTACAATAACAAGCAAGTACACACACACACACACACACACATATCCACAATATAGGCTGTGTGTATATGTGTGTGTGTGTGTGTGACTTTCTTATTTAAGCAGTCCTCTCAGGGTGTATCTTTGGGTTTCTTCTAGGAATGCTAGGACAGAAGCATGTTCTCTACTATAGAACATGTGCAATGGCACGCACAGCCTCAAATGTGCTCAGAATGAAACAGCCTTTGGCCTCAAGTGGCTCATTCTGCACATACAGTTATCTTTAATGAAATCTTCAGTAACTAGAAATGATTTAAAAATGAGTTCCCTTCTTTTAGTCATCTCTCACACAACAATGTGTGCTGTGCTAAATCACTTCAGTATGTCTGACTCTTTGCGACCCCATGGACTGTAGCCCACCTGGCTCCTCTGTCCATGGGATTCTCCAGGCAAGACTACTGGAGTGGCTTGCCATTTCTTCCTCCAGGGGATGGATCTTCGTCACGACGTTTCTTTTGTGAGCCTCTGGATGAGTTTGGAAGGAAAGAGAGATTAGAAGTGTTACAGAAGTTTTGGTTTGGGTCCCGGTTAATGCTGTGTGGGTTTCCCAGGTGGCGCTAGAGGTAAAGAACCCATCTGCCAATGCAGGATACATAAGAGACATGGGTTCAGTCCCTAGGTGACGAAGATCCATCCCTTGGAGGAGGAAATGGCAAGCCACTCCAGTAGTCTTGCCTGGAGAATCCTCATGAACAGAGGAGCCAGGTGGGCTACAGTCCATGGGGTCACAAAGAGTCAGACATGACTGAGTGACTTAGCACAGTGCACATTGTTGTGTGAGAGATGAATAAAAGAAGGAATTCATTTTTATATCATTTCTAGTTACTGAAGATTTTATTAAAGATAACTGTATGTGCAGAAAAATCCATGGCTGATTAATATCAATGTATGGCCAAAACCACTACAATATTGTAAAGTAATTAGCCTCCAACTAATAAAAATAAATGAAAAAAAAAGAAAAAAAAAAAAAAAGAAACCTCCTTTCATCCATCTGACTTCTTGCCCTATTCTCAGATTTGTACTTATTTCTTGAAAAAAATGTTTTCCAATATTTGGATCCATTGCCAGCTTCCCCACAAGCAAGGGAGCCTAGGAACCTTGGCATTCACCCTGCAAGTGAAAATCCTTCTCTCTTTCTTCCTGGCTTTCCAGGTTGGTTCTCTCTTCCCAGTCTCCCTTTTCTGTAATACTAAAAGCCTAGGACTGGTCTGCTTCCATAGTAAGTGAGTACATGGGGGAAGCTATGGGGAAGGTGAGCTAGAAAACTAAAAATCTCTTGCTTGGAAGACTGAGAACATTCCTAAGTCAGTAAATTCTAGCACATAAATCCTACAGACCCAGAGGCCATTCTATCTCAAAAGTAACTTGGCACCTCCTGACTCAAGGTTACTATTAATAAATGTTAGTATTAGAGCTGAACACTCAGAAGGCAATGTTATTTCCCTTATTCCCAGGCATTGGGGGTGGTGATGGGCTGGAGGTGAGGTCAGGGCTGTGAAGTAGTTGGTAGAGTCTTACCATGACCTTGAAGTACCAATACAACCCTGATGAGGCCAAAGGCATACTTGCCGTTTCTGCTCTGGTTGATTTGCTCTGCTCTGCTTCCTTGTCCAGTCACATCAAAAATGTGTGCTATTTGGTCACAGACAGTCTGCAAATCCATCACTATCCAACACTGGGTGGACTGACCTCAAGTGTGTGCCCTCCTAATGCTGGGTCAGCAGTAATATGTTTACAAATGAAAGAACTGACATCTATTACCATATTTTTACATCTATTTTTAGTCTAAAAAATACTCAGGGCAATTTGCACTCATTTTAGAGTTGAAACATGACACTTGGTATGCATATCAGTGAACCTGAGCTATATATAACATTGCTCTTCACCTTTGCTTGCTGTGTACAATTGCACGCAAAGGGAGGGACCTCTCATTTCATAAACACTTACCTGTCATGACCAGCATTTTGACATTCCTCATCCAATAACTATGTGTGGCTGTTGTTGAACCTCTGATCCAGAATCAACTGACATTTCCACATTGTACATAAGACTCATCTTTGTGTGACCGAAGCCATGATTTTGAGAGGTCTGTTGCCATGTATAATGCTGTTTTAGAAAGTGAACAGACTGAATGCATCCCTTTTTCACTTGGAAATAAAAACTTGGTAATTTCAGCCCTATAGGTCACATTCTGCAGAAAAATTCTGAATAAGTTTTCAGTATTTTGGGCTCATGGATCAATTAATAACACACACAAATGACTCTGGCCTAAGATTTTCTTCAGCTCCTTATAACCACACATTGTTGAATGCGGCTCTTACATATACTCTACTGTCCAGATCTGTTCATGTCTTATTCCCACTGATGTGCTACTTGAGTAACTGGCAAGCAGATGGTGTCTGGTACTGCTGCTCCCTCAGGTTAAGCTTTGTGTTGCCGGGATAGGTCATCTCCTTATCCCATGAAGACCCAGGGCCAATTTCCAGATCTTGTTGCTCCAAGTAAAAGGTCCTTCTTGCCCATCCATTTATCTAATCCTACCTGTGTATCAGAATCTTCTTCAGGTCCTATTTCTTCCTTGAAGCCTTACGGGTGACAAGAATTTATGCTTTCCTTGATTTCTTTCCTTTTTGAAACCTAAGTGTTTATATTTCTCATTTTTATACATATGTTGCTTATATTTTTGAACTGATTCCTGAGTTTAAGAATCATCATTCTAACAACATCACAAGTCCCTTGAAAGCTAAAATTTTATTAATTTTATTTTCCAGAGGAGATAAATTTGAACAGAATGGGAGGAAGAGAACTAGTATTTATTTAGCCCTACTATGTCCCCAGTATTATGGGAAGCCCTCGATATTGTTCTTTAATTTTTTTTCTGCATGGTATTATTTCCTTTTTTACAGACGATTAAAATGAGGTTTAGAGTTTTAAGTCACTAGCTGGAAACATAGTTGAGATTTGCTTTAGGCAAACAAAACATCAATCTCATCTGCTATGCGCTTAAACATCAGTCTCACTATATCTTAAAAGTGTGCTCAGTGTCCATTACATTTAGGGACACTACTGTCTTCCCTTTTTAATGTGTAATATAGATGATTTTTTCCTACCTTAATATATATTTTTCAATGATAGTCTTCATAGCTTCTATAGGTTATTTTTTAATTTAAGATTAAATGATAATTATATACTCAATCAACTGTCCAGAAGTCTTGATACAACTTCTTTTGGGAGCATTGTGCTTATAATTATATGCATGATTATTGCTTTTAAAATCATCTTTTCCCAACTATTATGAGGATGCTTCTAATAGTAGATAGAAATAGTATACTTTGAGAATGTTGTTTGTATTAGTGTTGCTTTTTATTTATCACAGGAAATATTTTTTTACATGGAAAGTGATAGAACTACAATTTATGTTTTTATTAACTAATATTTCCACAAAATTTCAGTCTTTTTTCTTAAGTATTTTAGTATCAAAATTGTTAATCTTTCAGTATTTTTTTTATGTATGACCTGAAAGAATCAGTAAACATCCTCAATCAACTCTTCTGATTTTATAATACTAGGTAGAGAATTTATTCAATTCTGACAGTTTCTTATATACTAGTTCTTCTTTATCAGTTTTACTTCAGCTATTGAATTCTTGGAAGATTTTACAACCATAATACTTTCCAAGCACTTTTGTTATTTTTATGACTTTCTGTGTGCCAAATCCTGTTATTTCCTTTTTTTTTTCAATAAAGATTTAGTTTTTGAAAATTGTATTTAATAGTCTCAGACTTTTAAAATTAACACTATGTGTATTTTCTAGATGCCAGCTTTTACTTTTCTTAATTTAGTCTCCTTGCAGTATGTTTAAAATTACCATCTTGTTTGTCTCAATTTCTTTGCTAGCATTAACATTTTCAGGTTCAGAAATACTTATATGGCTCCTATAAGATTCAAGTTTTACCTGATTTACATCTGCAGCTTGCCGCTCAGCTTTTAATTGAAATCTCTTGGAATATTAAATATATTTTCTGATTATTTGCCCCAGAGCTACTGAATCTCAGGAGAAGAAACTATTATATGTACATCCCATCCTTTGGTTTGCTTGATGCTATCTTTATACCTGTGATAGAACAGGTATAGAACTTTGCATCTCTTTCTGTTAATTAGGGAAATATTAAGCAGCAGTCATGTGTAGGGGCATTGAGAGCATATTCTAGAACCAGACAGCCATGGGTTTGAAACCTTGGTCTCCCATTATTTAGTAATAACCTTAGAAAAATTATTTAATCTTATTGTGCTTTAATTTCCTCATCAATAAAAGGGGCTGGTAGTAATCACTACCTTATAGAGTTGTAGGAGGATGAACATAGTTAATACATTTAAAGCACTTAAAACAGGACATATACATATAGCTCTGTGTGTGTGTGTGTGTGTAGGAATCACTCTAATTAGTGTTTATTTAAAATGAATCCAGCCCAGGTTCGATGCATGAGACAGGGTGCTTGGGGCTGGTGCACTAGGATGACCCAGAGGGATGGGATGGGGAGGGAGGTGGGATGGGGGTTCAGGATGGGGAACACATGGACACCCATGGAGGATTCAAGTCAATGTTTGGCAAAACCAATACAATATTGTAAAGTAAAATTAATTAATTAATTAATTAAAAAAAATGAATCTGCTTGGTTTCACTATCACACATGCAGAGATGGCCCATGACACTTTATATTTTCTACACATAATATAATGTAGTGAATTTGATATTCCACAGGGTTATTCTTGTAAAGTAGAAAAAGAAAAGTATTTTTTTAGATTTTTCCTTTTTGAGTAGCATAGGCTTTTCTTTATATAAAATGCTAGCAACATTTTCCCTGCTTTCCTCCCTTTTTCTTGATCAACTATCTACTGAGAAATACTGACAGTCCTGGGTCTCATCTGCAACTCTCTCAGAAAGGAAAATCAATACAATAATTAACTGATATAATGATGTCTAAGGCCATGATTACCTCTGCTCTTTCTTTTTCTTAAGAGTAAGACTTTCATAGTTGACTTTAGTAAATTTTACAAGAGTTCCATGAATAAATCTGTAACCATATTCACAAATAAAAATAGTAACATAAATTTTCAAGAAAAGGCCAGGGAATGAATGGGAAGGAGATATATTCTTTGCTATATGCACTCACATATGGGCTGCATGTACTTAATAAACATTTTTTCCTGTTTCCATTTGTGTCTATTAAAATTCTACATTTCCCTGAAGATTTTTCAATCTAATTGTCCTTTCCTTTCAAAATGTTTGAAAGCCTCCTTTAGAATGAATTGATCTACTAAAGCAAGTATATATAATTATGGATTAACACATGAATCCCATGGTAACTGCAAATCAAAAGCCTACAACACACACACACACACACACACACACACACAAGAAAGGAACAAAAGCTTACTAGTAAAGAACGTCATCAAACCACAAGGGAAGAAACAAAAAAAAGAAAAGATGAACAGAGAAAAACTACCAAAACAACCAGAAAACCAGTAGTAAAATGGCAGTAAGTACATACCTATCAATTATTACTTTAAATGTCAATGGACTAAATTCCTTGATCAAGAGGCATAGGGTAGCTGACTGGATAAAAACAAAACAAAGCGAGACTCTTCAATACGCTGCCTACAGTAGAGTCACTTCAGGGCTAAAGACCCAGAGATGAAAGTGAGGATATAGAAAAAGATGTTTCATGTAAACAGAAATGACAAGAAAGCAGGGATATCAATACTCATATCAGACAAAATAGACTTTAAAACAAACACTGTAATGAAAGACAAAGAAGGGCATTATATATTGATAAAGGAATCAATACAAGGAGAGGATATCACACTTATAGTTAATCTATATGCCCCCAATACAAAAACACCTAAATACATAAAGCAAAGAGTAAAGGGAGAAATTGACAGTAATACAATCTGCCTCTTAGTTTTCCAAATGTTGGTTTCATCTGTTTCATGACATTTCATATGCTACATCATAGACTTCTTGGATTCAGGATCTCTGTGTTAATATTTACTCTTATATTTCTCCCACCCTGATTTACCTCCTGCCTAGTGTATTAGCTCAGGTGGATAGGTCTTCAATAAATGGTTCTGGAATGAATAGACTTATAAATTCCTAGAAATGGTATGAAACATAGAAATTAGTTTAATTCTTCATTTCAACCATGAGAAAACCAAGGCTTAGGAAGGTGTGCCATTTTTCTTATAATCACACACCAAACACAGGAGGAAAAAAGACCTTCTTGTGTTGGTGTACATTTTTATTTACAATGATTAAAATCTTAGAAGTACTGGTACTTCAGAATTGTAAATCTCTAGAATATCTGAGAGATTGCTTTGAAAGTAGATGCGCCAAAACAGGTAAGTGTCTCTAAATACTATAAATGTGATTCCTATTTAGCCAAATTTGTCACTTGATAAGCAGCTATATAGAGAAACAGATAAATTCCATATTGCATTTAATTAAACAGTAGTCTTGTGCTGTACTTGACTTGTAAATTGATTTGGCCAATTGACTATTTACAATTGTCA
Organism: Dama dama; assembly: GCF_033118175.1. NCBI lineage: Eukaryota > Metazoa > Chordata > Mammalia > Artiodactyla > Cervidae > Dama > Dama dama. Next base: position 23,616,102 of record NC_083705.1, read on the forward strand.
GGTTACTCTGGTAAAGTGGATGTCTGACAATTAAAGAAATCTGGGATCCATATGTCCTCCATACAATGCCATGACTATATGAACTGTTAGAATGAAAATCAGTTTCTCCAGCAAAATAGTATGTTATTTTAGTCAGCAGGCACAAAACATTGAAACACCTTTTTCCTACAAATACTCTGAACCCTCTGCTTCTTGTCCTTTTAGGAACTCTGACAAGGACCTTACATGAATCATTCATTTTGTGAAAATACAATATTCTGTCAGCAGCATCAGCTAGCCCAGATGGATTAGGAAACAGAATCAGCATTAAATGGATGGTGACAGGATGAAAGAGAGTCTGAGATGATGGGGGTTACTTTGAAAGTGGTAGCCTACTGGGCTCACCAGAATTTTAAACTTCATCCACACAGAGGTGGACAGAGGTGCCTGTAAAATTTTCCTAGACAAATGTTGAACAATACTACTTCACCAGTGAAAATTTACTTCCAAAGTTCTTTGTAATAATATATGAACCTTCTAGTGAAGATTCAGATATTGATATCTGAAGACTCTTTCACAGCTCCAGTCCTGAGAGTGGACTCCTGACTATTTGATATGCCTTAGGTTTTCATTGCCTTAGGTTGTGAATTAAGTTTAACACACACACTGTAGGTATATGCATAGAAAAATACTAGAAAGAAGTGCATGTAAATATCAATAATGGATGGGATGGGGAAGTTGTAGGAAACTATAATTTTAGAAACATTTTTCCTCTAGTTTTTTAGATTAAGCATATAATTTTGTAATCAGGAAAAATAACTTATTTGAAAATAATTTCATTATGTTCATGGATAACATAGAGTTTTCTATTTTGATCTTCTCATCCCCAATCATGATCCTAGATACCGTTCAGACTGTCTTGGCGACTCTCTCACCTTATTATCTTCAGTTGCCGTAACTAGCAGTGTAAGAATCCTGCACAGTTTCCCTTGGATCACAATTAGCTTTAGGGACACTGAGGCTTCTTGCTATTATTTCCTTCCTCTTGTACCTTTGGCATATGCTACTAATTGTTTAAGGCACTGTTTCTCTTGACCATATTCTCTCCTCTAGGTTATTCCATTTCACTATGCCTAACCAGCTGGAATTGGCAGCAGTTGAAATCAGCAAAGCCTAAACCAATCTGGAGATTTAGAGTCTAGCCATGCTTGGAGTGCCCATGTGGCAGGTCAGCTGGTTTCTATTTATATGGAGGAGTAAAGAGCTTATCAGAAAGAAGCTCTTCCAAAAGTAAGAGGGGTTAATATACAGCAGCTTGATTGCAGGACAATAATTGTTGTTAAAGGGAAAAAGTGGTTTTGAAAGCAGGGTGGCATTTGCTAGGCCCTATTTCTTTTTGCCACAGCCCTATAGCTGAATCCTAAGAAGCATAAGGAAACATTCTTTATGAGTAAGTTGTGCTGACAGAAATGGCTAGTGGTGTTCCCACTGGAGCATAAGAACGAAATCCTAATATTTCACATTTGGAAACTGTAGAGAAGGAAACAGTACAGTGTATGCCAATCATCCCTCTGGAACTTTCCAAACTAAGAGTAATTAGAATAGGGATGGAGTTTCTGAATTCTATGAAAATATGGTTCTGCTACCATTTTGTTCAGTCATTAAGCTATGGTTGACTCTTTGCAACTCTATGGACTGCTGCTTGCCAGGCTTCCCTGTTCTTCACTATCTCCTGGAGTCTGTTCAAATTCATGGCCACTGAGTCAGTGATGCCATCAAACCATCTCATCCTCTGTCATCCCCTTCTCCTCCTGCCCTCAATCTTTCCCAGCATCAGGATCTTTCCCAATAAATTGTCTCTTCGCATCAGGTGGCCAAAGTATTGGTGCTTAAGCTTCAGCATCGGTCCTTCCAATGAATGTTCAGGGTTGATTTCTTTTAGGATAGAATTGTTTGATCTCCTTGCTATCAAAGGGACTCTCAAGAGTCTTCTCCAACACCACAATTCAAAAGCATCAATTCTTTGGCACTCAGCCTTCTTTATGGTCCAACTCTCACATCCCTACATGACTACCGGATAAACCATAGCTTTGACTATATGGACGTTTGTCAGCAAAATGATGTCTGTGTTTTTTAATAGGCTGTCTAGGTTTGTACTGGCTTTTCTTCCAAGGAACAAGTGTCTTTCAAGGAACAAGCTACCATTTTAGGTTTCCTATTTTATTCTTAAATTTGTGTGGATTGCAAATACATGGATTATTCTCATAAAATATGTGACATAGAAAGGGAAGTTAACATGACCTTCATGTTACAGATTAGTAAGAGCAAAGGGAGGTCAGATCTGTTCACACAATAACTTGTGTCGGGTAAGAATCAGAACCCAGCTGTGACTGTTCTTTTTCCTCTGGAACACATCACGACTAGGCCCATAGACACTTCTCAAGCAAACACTCAGAATAAAGCCCTGTATCAGATGCTGGGGACTACCATAAATCTAATGAGCAGTGCAGACCGACTTAGCACACTAAGATACGTAGCACTGGGGGATTACGATGGTAGAGTAAGAGAGCATGAAGATCACCTCTCCCCACAAATGCATCAAAAATACATCTACCAGAATCCTTATGCAGTGTATATTTTACAAAGATGGAAAATTTCACAGGTTCTCCTTCCAATGTGATATTACAAGTTTTCTGAGAAGTTAATCAATTCCCCTTTTCTCCTTGATCAATAGAATGTGGAGGAAGGTTTCCTGTGTGACTTCTGAGATTTTCTTGTAGAATGTGATATGACCCAGGACACATACCTTTGTATCCCTGAGAGGCTATGGAAGAGTCCTGGCTACTGCGAAGTCACTAGAGAAACATGAGGAAGGACCACAAAGACGTAGAGATACCTAAGAATTCCTATTTCTTCCAGGCCCTGACCAATTCTTCTGAACTGAGGCCCCAGATATGCAAATGAGAGTTACCAAGCCACAAACACTTAGTTAAGCTGACCCCAAATTCTTGACTCACAGAAATTAATATCATTGCTTTATACATCTGAATTTTGTGGTGATTGGTCAGGCAGCAATGGTTAACTAATGCACAGCAGGAGAGATGCGTTCAAAATCTTTTCAGTTGCTATTCTTGCTTTATAGAGCTGAGAAACCAACAGTGTTTAATACAAGAAATTCCTTGGAAAATATAAAACTTATTAATCCATCCATTTCTACTCTATTACACACACATTTATCTCTGGTTTGAGTGCTATTTTCACTTCTAATATATACTTCACTTCTAATATATGTGTTCTTTTAATGAGAAACCATCTTCAATAGTTCTAAAAAGACTGCTATAAAGATCTCAGTTTATTGGATAATAACAAGTCCAAATCCCTCCTTTAGTATGACATAAGAAAACTAAAGCCCATTGGCATTTGCTCTTTATTTGCTCCAGTTTCTAACTCTCTGGAGCCTGCATCTGCCAAACAACTCCAGATCCATCCCAGGCTGAGCTGGCTTAGGGTCTGAGAGAAACAATGAAAGCTGAATCAGAGAAATCCTACCTCATTTTAGTGCATAAACAATGCGAAGTTAATTCAAATGAATTTATTAGAGGTGTTCAGAAAAAAAAGCAATTTTACCTGTTTCAAATTCCTTCTCACACTTTTAAGCTTGGTAATACATTGAAAAAACTTTGAAACATATATGACACCAATGAGCTTTCCAAGAGTCCTCGTTCTGTTGTTTCACCACTCAACTTGTTTTCCTCTTCTTCCTCCTTAACTGAAACATCTCTAGTCTGCATTTAACTCCTCAATAAATCATTTTAACATGCACCTTAATCTCCCTAGATATTTTTCTTCAGCTATCAAATGAGGATAACCATATTAGCCAGTTTTGTTTGCTTAAATAGTTTGTACTAGGGCTTCCTTGGTGACTCAGTAGTAAAGAAACAGCCTGCCAGTGCAGTAGACTCAGGTTCAATCCCAGGGTCAGGAAGATCCCTGGGGACGGAAATATCAACCCACTCCAGTATTCTTGCCTGGGAAACCCCATGAACAGAGGAGCCTGGTGGGCTGAAGTCCATAGCATCACAAAGAGTTGGATATGACTCAGCAACTAAGCATGATGACTAAGCACGAGCACATTTGTTACTGGGACAATACATAATTAACTATCTCTGTATCAACTCTATGATATTGCAGCATCCTATAGTATTATAATTTTTGGATTTAAATAAAGGACTTCAAGTGATGAGAAATGGCTACTCTACTAGGCAGGTTTGAAAAGACCTGGGTTCCAGAGTTGTAATCCTTTGAGAACTCTTGGCTTCCTACCTGGTGGTTGCAGAAAGTTATCCTAGCAGCATGAAAGTCAGCTAAATGGCCTTTTCCCTCAGGCTTCTCACTCACATAGGAATGCTCCTTGGCAATCAGAAGAATGCTTATTTTTGTTCAGCTTCATGCATAAGAGATTATCAGGTTCATTATTTGCAGGAACTCCACAGAGGTGTGGCCTTGCATTGAAAGGCAGAGTAGCATGGGGTCATTTAAGGCAACGTTTGTTTTCTCTTTGAGGGAATGAGATAATACCATCCAAGGGGAAAACAGGTGCAACTTTATTTTTCCATAGGAAACGGACTAGAAGGTCGGAAAAAGAGGGAGCATGTACTATTAAACACTCCTTATTTTGTTCAGGAAGGTACAGCTCCTATACAGAATCCTCTGATTGTTGTAGGGAAAAGCCAATTCTGACTCCATATTAGAACCATTTCTTTGACTTGCTTTTGTTATTATAATCATACATAATGGCCTGCCTCAGAGAATCCTGACCCTCTTCCTGACTATTAAACTAAAGTGCCTTTGTTCAGGGCCCTGTCCACCTGAAGATGTCAGGAAGGAAGAATTTAGCACATGCCCTGACTGAGGCTTGCCATTCTAGGAGATATTTGCAAGATCGATGGCCTTTTTACTTTGTTTCCTCACCTCCTCCATCTCTGATTAGTAAAAGAACCTGGTGGCATTCAGACCCTGATAAGATGGTTAATTTGAGACATTAGTCTGCCATCTTCCCAGTCTGCTGGCTTTCCAAATAGAGTCTTATTCCTTGCCTCAGTACCTTGTCTCTTGGATTTATTGGCCTGTCATGTGGTGAGCAGAGTGAGTTTGGACTCTGTAACATGATGCAGTGGATTTAATCTCTGATTCTCTCTGCCTATTGTGCTGAAAATAATATAACTGGCAAAAAATGTTGGTGACACAGTTGAATGAATTTTATGAGCTAAAACACGTAGGGAATTTGCAAGAAAAAACTTTATGTAATATTTGATCAAGAAACATGGCTCAAAGAACTGTAAAAGGGAGCATTTTAGCCATTTCTTTTCTGGCCATGGAGGTTTTCTTCTATCAATTCCCATAATCACTGACTTTGATTTCTCCCACAGGTCAGACTCCTGGGAGGAAGGCCTTCTCATCTTCAGTTCTCTAGCACCCTTGTGATGTGTCTTGTAGGATCTGAACTTCAGTGCAGTGCCAGGCAAAGACCATGGTCTTTAGGACCTTGAGATCTTGGTTGCACACTGACTCTACCTTAGCAGTCAAGTGACAATGAAAAAGTCACTTACTGTTTCAGAGCCTTGAGTTCCTAATTTCTCAAAAGTCAGGAATATTACTTACCTCCCAGATGTCCACAGAGGATCACAAGAGATAAAATATGAAAATGCTTTATATACTTTAATATTTAAACAAATGTTTATTATTGTACCAACTTTGTGTTGTAATTATTTGACTTTCCTCTCAAATTAGATTGAAAGATTTTCAGTTTCCCCTAGTATCTATCTTAATACTTGGCTTAAAGTAGGTGTGCAAAAAGGTTTTGAGGAAGGAATGCATGAGTGAATAATGAACCTATTTGTGGCATTTTTTATTATATAATCCTTTTGCCTGAATGATGGGAGATTTCACAGCATTGTAAATTAATCATAGGGCCTCTTTCACAATAATTATTGTGAAAAATCAGTACATATAACCTTTAGTCAGCTCTGTTGCCCAGGCTCCCTAGGATAGATTTATGACTGGGTACCATTCCTGCTGATAAATTACCCTGGACTTTGCTGATACGTGAAAAGTTTATCAAGTGAAAGTGTGCTTGGCAGTCCCTTGGATAGGTCTTTTGCTTTAATAGTGCTTGGATGGAACAGACACAGGGAGACCCCTTGCTCTAGCCTCTGACCACCCTCCAACCTTCTCTCCAGTCACAACCTTCAGAATCAGCCACTCAGCTGTCCATGATCACCAGAACCAGCCACCATTTTTTGAACTTAACTCCTTATTATCATCAACCATGAGCTCCCAGATTCATTAGAATTATTATACCAAGATGTAGGCCACTGTCAACCACCTGGTTAACATGCATCTGGGGCCTCCTATACCTACCTCTCTTTGGGCTTCTATTTTGAGTATGACAATGTGGCTCTGGAGCATGTGGGCCATTTTTTTCCTTTTTTTTTGGAATTGGCCAAGGAGAAGTGCAAGAGTACAGAGTCTCTTGAAAATGCAAAGCCAGAATGGTAGCTGTGCCCTCTTCCTGGACATGCAGAAGCCATCTCAAGATGAGTGGGTAAAACCCAGGATGCTATGGAAGCCACCCTTCTCACAGAGAAGAACCTGAGCCAGGCCCTTCTGGATCTGCATGACCTGGGTTCTACCCATGCAGACCCCCACATCTGTGACTTCCTGGAGAACCACTTCCTAGATGAGGAGGTAAAACTCATCAAGAAGATGGGTGACTACCTGACCAACCTCTGCAGGGTGGCTGGTCCCCAGGCTGGGTTGGGCAAATATCTCTCTAAAGGCTCACCGTTAAGTACAACTAGGAGCCTCTGAAGACCAGGGGCCATTGACTAACCCCCTAACATCAGGGCTGCCTGAAGCCCTTCTCTGCAACCACTAGGCAGCTTTATAACACCTTGGAGTTCTTTCTCAAGCCTTGGATCAAATGGAAACAATAATGCTTTTTGAGCAAAAATAAAAAATATATATATATAAATGTTTATGGAGTAATTTTGTAAAAATTAGGATGTAAGTGTCTGAGATAATTGGGAATATGACTCCCCCCCCCCCCCCCCCCCCAGTGCTGCACTGTGAAGTATGACACAGGAAATCCATTCTTAATATTTAGAGCAATTGTTCTCAAAGTCTAGTCCCTGGACCGGCAGCCTAAGTTTCTCCTGGAAGCTTGTTAGAAATGTAGATCCTCCTCATATCTATTATATCAGTAATCCTGAAGTTGGGGCCCAGAAATATTAACAACCCTCTAGGTGATTATATTGCACTCAAAAGTTTGAGAACCTGATAGAGTACTGGGATTAGAAGATAAAACCAAAGTATAGAGGAAAAATACCAATAATTTGTTTGTTTTTAATACAATTAGATTTTAAAGTATTTTAAAAGGTTGCCAAAATTGTCATTTTAAAAGGATCCCTTGTTTCTTGGATTGGAAGAATCAATATTGTCCAAGCAAATATACTACACAAGACAATCTACAGATTCTATGAAATCTCTATCAAATTACCAATGGCATTTTTCACAGAACTAGAACAAAAAATTTAAAAATTTGCATGGAGACACAAAAGACCCAAAATAGCCACAACAATCCTAGGAATGAAAAATAGAGTGGGAGGAATTAGACTCCCTGACTTCAGACTATACTACAAAGCTACAGTCATTAAACAAGTATGGTACTGGCACAAAAACAGGAATAAAGATCATTAGAACAGGATAGAAAGTTCAGAAATAAGCCTCTGCACCTAGTGTCAATTAATGTATGACAAAGAAAGCAAGAATATACTATAGAAAAACTATACAATAGAGACAAGACAGTATCATCAATAAGATGTTCTGGAAAAATTGGATAGCTACATGTAAAAGAATGAAATTAGAGTAACACCATATACAAAAATAAAGCTCAAAATGGATCAAACACCTAAATGTAAGTCTGCACAGTATAAAACTTTTAGAGAAAAACATAGGGAGACTACTGTGGCATAAATCACAGCAAGACCTTCTTTGATCAACCCCTCAAAGAAAATAATATGAAAAATAAACAAATTAGACCTAATTAAACTTTAAAGCTTCTGCAAAGCAAAGGAAACAATAGAAAAGACCAAAAAGACAACCCATCGAATGGGAGAAAATATTTGCAAATGAAGTGACTAACAAGAGATTAATTTCCAAAACACACAAAAGGCTCATGAAGCTCTACATAAAAAAACAAGAAACACAATAAAAAAGTATGGGTAGAAGATCTAAATAGACATTTCTCCAAAGAAGATATATAGATGGCCAAAAAGCACATGAAAAGATGCTCAACATCCCTAACTATTAGAGAAATGCAAATCAAAACACCAAAGACTTATTGCCTCACACCAGTCAGGATCAGTTCAGTTCAGTCACTCAGTTGTGTCCGACTCTCTGCAACCCATGAATCGTAGCACACCAGGTCTCCCTGTCCATCACCAACTCCTGGAGTTTACCCAAACTCATGTCCATCGACTCAGTGATGCCATCCAGCCATCTCATCCTCTGTCGTCCCCTTCTCTTCCTGCCCCCAATCCCTCCCAGCATCAGGGTCTTTTCCAATGAGTCAACTTTTCACATGAGGTGGCCAAAGTATTGGAGCTTCAGCTTTAGCATCAGTCCTTCCAATGAACACCCAGGACTTATCTCCTTTAGGATGGACTGGTTGGATCGCCTTGAAGTCCAAGGGACTCTCAAGAGTCTTCTCCAACACCACACTTCAAAAGCATCAATTTTTCAGCACTTAGCTTTCTTCACAGTCCAACTCTCACATCCATACATGACCATATGGAAAAATCATAGCCTTGACTAGACAGACCTTTGTTGGCAAAGTAATGTGTCTGCATTTTACTATGCTATCTAGGTTGGTCGTAACTTTCCTTCCAAGGAGTAAGCGTCTTTTAATTTCATGGCTGCAATCACCATCTGTGATGGACATCATCAAAAAGTCTACAAATAATAAATGCTGGAGAGGGTATGGGAAGAAGGGAGACCTCCCACACTGTTGGTGGGAACGTAAGTTGGCACAAACACTATGGAGAACAGTATGCAGGTTTCTTAAAAACTAAAAGTAGAACTACCATATGATCCAGCAATCCCACTCCTAGGCATATGTTTGGAGAATATTATAATTCAAAAATATACATGCACCCCAATGTTCATTGCAGCACTATTTATAATAGTTAAGACATAGAAGCAACTTACATGTTCATCAACAGAGAAACAGATAAAGAAAATATGGTACATAAATACAATGGACTATTATTTATCCATAAAAAAGATTGAAATAATGCCATTTGTAGCAACATGAATGGACCTAGAGATTATTACATTAAGTGAAGTAAGTCAGACAAAGACAAACATCACATGATATCATTCAAATGTGGAAGCTAATTTTAAAAGACACAAATGTACTTATTTATAAAACAGGAACAGATTTACCATTATCAAAACAAACATGTTATCAAAGGGGAAACATGGTGAGGGAGGAATAAATCAGGAGCTTGGGATTAACAACACACACTATTATATATAAAATAACCAACAAGGAGCTACTCTATAGCACAGGGAACTCTATTCAATATTTTGTGATAACTCACATAGGGAAAGAATCTGAAAATGAATATATGTATAACTGAATAACTGCTATACATCTGAAACTAACATGACATTGTCAATCAACTATACTCCAATAAAATTAAAATAAATAAATAAACATAAGGATCCCCTCTTTTCAGATAAGGAAACTGAGTTATAGATATGGTAGACAATTTAGCTTAGATGAGAGAGCTATATCCCTATCCATTGGGGTTCTCCTGGGTGACTGACTCTCCCATTCTATAAACTCAAAAATGCTCACATAAGAGTATAATAAGGCTTCTCTCAAGGCTCAGATGGTAAAGAGTCTGCTGGCAATGCAGGAGACTCAGGTTCGATCCCTGAGTTCAGAAAATCATCTGGAAAAGGGAATGGCAACCCACTCCATTATTCTTGCCTGGAGAATCCCGTGGACACAGGATCCTGGCAGGCTACAGTTCATGGGGTCACAAAGAATTACACATGACTGAGTGATTAACATTTTCACTTTCAAGATTGTGATATGTGTATAATATATCACCTCTTGTGTCATATGTTGGAGAAGCATAGTACTTACTGAAATAAGTCCCTCTCATGGTGGGAATTTGAGTTACTATGGAGGATTGACTAGGGAGGCAGAATTAACTTTTAGGTTTCTTCACATCACACCATAGACAGAGCCATTGACTTCTACACATAAAAGACCATGACCTCAGTGAGGTCAGTCTATTTTGGACCAGTTATAAAATCTGTGTTTCTTCCCTGGTAGTGAAAATTGAGCTGACCTCAGGATTCTGAGACTTTGCTAAATTCAATCAGAAACTTGAGATGGTACTATTGACCCATTTTCTACCCATTTTCCACCCATTTTCCACCAAGCAAAAAGCTGTGGTGAGCATGTACTTTGTTCACAGTGAGGCCGCAAAGAGGATAAAAGGCCCTAAATGATAGAAATTAGGGACTTCATAGTCATTTGGGCCACAAATATCTCTGACAGGACGGTTACTTGATGAGAAATTGTGTGTACCACTGCCAAATAAAGTGTAATGTTATCACTGAAGAAACAGGTGTATTTTACTTTGTTCTTTTTCCATGCTTGAGTTCATACTGCCCCAGTCAACAATAACAGTTTCACAAGGCTGTTTGGCTGCTTTAAATGATAATCGCTGTTGTCTGTTTTCCCTGTAATTGTTTTATTGTCTGTCTCTTCTCTACCTTACTAGCAATAGTCTGTTTGTGTTTTGAAACGACATTAAACTATTAAAAGCTTAAACCCTGAAGAACTATATTTTTCTGTGGAAACTGACAATACAGATGAAACCTGGGAGCCTGGTCCCACCTGCAGTCTAACTGTATTATTTATTATTCTTTGAGGCAACAATTTCAACTCTTCTCCTACCTTGAGATGACCTTTCTCTAGCAGCCTGCAAGTTACCAATCTTTTTATGTTTATTCTACACCTCTAATCCTCTCATTGAAGTGAGAACCCCCAAATTTGCTTGCCTTAAAAGATTTTTCTAAATCAGAAGACCAAGGAAGTCTTTATTTTCTGTATTTTCCTAACAGAAAATAACCTTCTGAAAGCTATGTATTATGTTTTGTACATTTCCATTTCTCCCACTGTACCATACAGCATCAGGCTAAAAAGAAAGGGCTGATGTAGTACTCAAATTAAGTCCCTCATTACAGTAGTCGTCCAGAAAGGAAGATGGAAGTACATAGAACAGTCAAACTAAGGGTACAAACAGTTCATTTTCCTCCTTAGTCTGATTAACCCTGCTTATAGAAACACACATATACATATTATACATAATGCTATAAATAGCTGTAAGGCCAGGACATGCTACGTATTTTGTGCAGAACATGTACTTCATTTAGACTCTGTCTGTGTGTGTGCCTGTTTGTGTGCACACATGTGGATTGTGTCCTGCCAGCAGAGCCCACTTTCACCTTCTGCATGGATGGCATAACTTTCTCACTATCAGTGAGCACATCTGGCTTTAGCAGAGCCCTCTAAGTCACTGTGATATGGGTAAAATGAGCAGTCTTGGGGCTACAGCCAACTAAAGTGTGGTGTCACTGGGAGGACTGTTGAAGGACTTAATGAGAAGATAGAGATGTGGGCAGTCATAGGGATGTAGGTCTGGGATGATAATGAAGCTGGATAGTTAGGTACAGCCAAGCCAGAGAAAAGTAAGAATCAGATGATTTGGAAAATAGAACACTAAATAAGGGATGAAACAGAGTATTCCATATCTAAGACAGAGAATCTGTGAATACTTCTATTCTGGAGACTTCATAGGCTGGCCCCTGCCCTCCCCTCAACGAATGGCACCAGTGAGCTCTAGGATTGTCTTCATTTCATCACAATGGCCTTGGAAGTATTGACCCTTGAAGAGGAGGGGAGGAGCTTGAAAACTGAAATGAATCAAAAGCAATCAAAGAACTATATGGCCCTAAAGAGTGTGTGGATTTGTGGGAAAATTGTTTTGAAAATGATAATTATATTATTTGGAATTAATAAAATGGAGTTGCATTTCATAAATGAAAGTATTTATCAGTTGAAGTTACCAACTCAGGTAAGCAGACTGGGCATGTAGAACTTGACAAGGATTAAACTAGTAAGTCCTGAAGTATATTCTATGATTGAAAATAACTAGAAGATAAGGTTGGCTCTTAGGAAGCGAGGGGAACCTGAGATCTCAAGGGCGTGAACTCCCTTCAACACACAACTGTAGAGAAGGTCAACCTTTCCGATAGCACCTTCTCCACTCCTTTTCCGGTAGAACTATCCCCTTCTTGGGGCTTCCTTGGGAGACCTGGTCTTTGTGATACCCACTGAGGGTACAAAGTTTCCCAATGACATCCCTTTGGAGGACAGGTCACAGGCTCCAAAATCTTGCATCTCTCATCCTTGCTCCCTCACAGTTTCCTTTTCTAATCTTGCTGAGATACAAATGGCAGTTTGGCAGGGGGTGTGGAAAAGGATTATTTTAGGCACTGAATTTTGCATGGAAAGTATATAGTCAAGACTAATGATGTACAGGTTCTAACTGAGTAGAACAGGTAACATAGAAAGACAAAGAGAACAAAGCTTTATTTTTCCAACTTGACAATTGCTTACTATTCTGTCCTAGCATCTAGGCAGCAGGCTTCTGCATAAGCAAGGAAGACAATTATTTCTGGGGAAGTTTCTAGGCATGCCAGTCTCCTTCACCCAAGTATATTACTCCCATCGATCTGTCACAGCATCTGAAATTCTACCACTGAAATTGCCTTCCTTTGGATTAAAGCACCATATCTCAAGTATTTTTTAATTGCAGTTCTGATGGAGCAGAGCAAGCCAAAGAAGCAAAACCAACATATTCACAGAACCAATGTCAAGGAAAGCACAAGAGATGAATCCTCTTGTGTTTGCATGTATCCCAAGTTCACAATCCCAGCTGCCATTGATCTCCTCTCAAGACTGGAAGGGCTGGTCTCAAGTGACCCTCTCTCTCAGCCATGGTAGAAGAGGAGGGAGGCACAAGGGCAGACCGACAGAGTAGAAGTGTCACAGCCTCATGAGCTAACTGGCTCTTCTGGACAGAACAGGTCATTTCCTCTTCAGCAACCCAGACAACACTGGGAGTGGGTACCATGATCATGTTGCAAATTAATCTGTGATTTTCTTGCTAGGACTGTTCAGACACCTGTTTCAATACTTTTGTATTGAAAATTTACTTTCTCTTAAACTCACATGTTTATACCATACCTTTTTGAATCTAATTTTATTTCTTGTTTCTGGAGATTTCCTTTCTGGAAATTCTCGCATAATACTCTTTTTGTAATTTAGTGACTTCAAATGTACCTTATCCTCTGCACTTCTATAACCTTAATTTTTATTCTTGCTTATGGTGCTCCAGTGAAGTTGTTAAATAAGATTTGAGTATTTACACATTAGAATCCTCTTTGTAACTCAGTGTATTTCCATTTCAGAAGTTTTTCCCTAGTGTTGCAGGCTATCTTTGGTATTTAGGATCTTGCTCACGTCTAAACTAATTTGAATTAAGCTGACCATAGAGTTACCATGAGATTTGTGAAATGTAACAGCCATCCTCTATCGCATAAACTGAGAGTGCTGCTGAAGACTTGAGAAGCATTATCTAAGTGGTTGAAACTGCCCAGGGAGTTCAAGTGCCACAAAGTTCCCACCTGAAATGAAACAGCCCAGACAGATGGCTCCATTGGGTTTGCCCATTGGTTTAGTCAAATCACTGAATGTTTGGGAGTGATTGTGGATCTGGTTTTGGAGTTAGTAGCCCTCCCTGTGACTTGTGAGATTTATTTACACTCTCTCTACTTATGGGCTTCTGTGGCTCAGACAGTAAAGAATCTGCTTGCAGTGCAGGGGACCTGGGTCAGAAATATCTCATGGAGAAAGCAATGGTTACCCACTCCAGTATGCTTGCCTGGAGAATTCCACAGACAGAGGAGCCTGGCGGGCTACAGTTCATGTGGTCACAAAGAGTAGGACACAACTTTCACTTTTCTCTATTTATAGTTGTTCTCATAACATGGGTGATGTTTTCCAGTCACTGAAAATAAACCTTTGAGAAGTTACACAATTATAAAAGAACTTACTTCTTACATTAAAAATTAATGGTACATATTATCTGCTGCTGGTAAATATAATTCTTAATATTGTCTTTTTTAGTATTATCATTCAGAAAGCTTGTTGACAGAGAAGCCTACTCTGTTTCTTTTATTTGGTCTGTTGCTAGGCCACCATGTTACAGGACTCCAGAGGGTGCCCTCCTGTAGATGGTAATAATGTCCTTGCTGTTGATCAACACACTGCCTTGCTCTAAGTCTCATGAGTTGCTTATGATTTTTCTCTGATCATTTCTTCCCCTATTGCTAGAGATGATTTGACTGTAGCATAATTTTATAGACAGGGAATTTTTATAGAAAATAACTTTTTAGACAGAGAATCTTTTGTACTTTGGGAAAAAAAATCACATGGCATAGTTTCTTTTTTTCCTGTGTTGGTTGCCCCGTTTACTTTCTCTATTTCTTCATAATTTTATCATAAATTTATATTATTATGGAGCTTTAAAATTCTATTTTTGTTTTCACTAGAAGCAGTAAGAAGCACAGATTTCCTTGTCTTCCATTCCTCACATCTTCCCTGTTGATCAATAAGAATTGATATGTCAGCAAATTTGGAAAACTCAGCAATGGCCACAGGACTGGAAAAGGTGGTTTCATTCCAATACCAAAGAAGGATAATGCCAAAGAATGTTCAAACTACCATACAGTTGCACTCATTTCACATGCTAGTAAGGTTATGCTCAAAATTCTTCAAGCTAGGCTTCAACCGTATGTGAACCAAGAACTTCCAGATATACAAGCTGGATTCAGAAAAAGCAGAAGAACCAGAGATCAAATTGTCAACATTTGTTGGATCATAGAAAAATCAAGGGAATTCCAGAAAAAATCTACTTCGGTTTCATTGACTATGCTAATGCCTTTGATTTTGTAGATCACAGCAAACTGTGGGAAATTTTAAAAGAGATAGGAATATCTGTCTCCTGAGAAACCTATATGCGGGTCAAGAATCAACAGTTAGAATCGGACATGGAACAATGGACTGGTTCAAAATTGGGAAAGGAATAGGACAAGGCTGTATATTGTCACCCTGTTGATTTAACCTATATGCAGATACATGATATGAAATGCTGGGCTGGATAAATCACAAACTGGAATCAAGTCTGCTGGGAGAAATGCCAACAACCTCAGATACACAGATGACACCACTCTAGTGGTGGGAAATGAAGAGAAAGTTAAAGACGCCCCCGATGAGGGTGAAAGAGGAGAGTGAAAAAGCTGGTTTGAAACTCAACATTCAAAAAACTAAGATCATGGCATCTGATCCCACCACTGCATGGCAAAGAGAAGGGGAAAAATAGAAGTAGTGAGAGATTTTATTTTCTTGGGCTCTGAGGTCACTGTGGACTGTAGCCATAAAATTAAAAAATGCTTGCTCCTTGGAAGGAAAGCTTTAAAAAACCTAGAGCATATTTAAAAAAGAAAGCCCATTATACAGAGTGAAGTAAGCCACCCAATACAGTATACTAAAGCATATATATGGAATTTAGAAAGATGGTAATGATAACCCTATATGCAAGACAGAAAAAGAGACACAGATGTATAGAACAGACTTTTGGACTCTATGGGAGAAGGTGAGGGTGGGATGATCTGAGAGAACAGCATTGAAACAAGTATACTATCAAGGGTGAAACAGATCGCCAGCCCAGGTTGGATGCATGAGACAAGTGCTCGGGGCTGGTGCACTGGGATGACCCAGAGGGATGGGATGGGGAGGGAGGTGGGAGGGGGTTCAGGATGGGGAACACATGTAAATCCATGGCTGACTCATGTCAATGTATGGGAAAAACCACTACAATATTGTAAAGTAATTAGCCTCCAACTAATAAAAATAAATGAAAAAAAAAAAAAAAAAGAAAGAAAGACATCACTTTCCTGACAAAGGTCTGAATCCTCAAAGCTATGGATTTTCCAGTAGTCAGGTATGGATGTGAACATGCATGCACGCTAAGTTGCTTCAGCCGTGTCTGACTCTTTGCAGCCCTGTGGACTGTAGCTCACCAGGCTCCTCTGTCCATTGGATTCTCCAGGCAAAAATACCAAAGTGAGTTGCCATTTAGTGTTGGACCATAAGGAAGACTGAATGCTGAAGAACTGATGCTTTTGAATTGCAGTTCTGGAGAAGGCTCTTGAGAGTCCCTTGGACTGTAAGGAGATCAAACCAGTCAATCCTGAAGGAAATCAACCCTTGAATATTCATTGGAAGGATCGATGCTGAAGCTGAAGCGCCAATATTTGGCCACGTGTTGCAAAGAGCTGACACATTGCGAAAGACCCTGATGCTGGGAAAGATTGAATGTAAAAGGAGAAGGGAGCAGCAGAAGATGAGATTGTTGGATCACATCACCAACTCAATGGACATGAATCTGAGTAAACTCCAGGAGATAGTGATAGATGGGTAACTGTCCATGCTGCAGTCCATGGGGTCACAAAGCTCAGACACAACTTAGTGAACAATGACAACAGCGACATGATACACACTCATAGATGTAGAAAATAAACTTATGGTTACCAAACAGGAAAGGGAAGGGAGGGATGAGGAGTGTAGGATTAACAGATGCAAACCACTTTACATAAGACAGATAAGCAACATGAATTTACCACATAGCACAGAGAAAGAACTCTTTTTAAAATCTTATAATAACCTATAATGGAAAATAATCAATATGTATATATAAAACTGAATTGCTTTGCCATACACCTGAAACTAACAAAATATTGTAAATCAACTATATTTTGATTAAAAATATTTATATGATAAAAAAATAATTGCTTATTTCTAGAATTTTCCGTTTAATACTCTTGGCCCAAGACTGACTGCAGGTAGGTGAAAATAAGGAAAGTGTAACAGTGGATAAGGGGGACTACTGTAATCAGAAAATATCTCCTTCAAGATTAGTCATTATTCAATGGCATATAGGGTAGCAATGCACAGTCTTAGCAAGACCAGGGAAGATAATAGCCCACTAGATGTTTCTAAAATGGTGATGATTTTGTGTGTGTGTGTATTTGGAGAGAAGAAGTTTAGGTAGTCACATTCTTGATTTTTGTCAGAATGTAAGACACTAAGTAAGGAGGTCTCCCCTTTGTGGCTTACACAACCATAGTCTAAAAGGATGAATAAAATATAGTCTGTAACACGGTGAAGAATTTGAGGCAGAGATGAGAGGCATCATTTCATGGAGGAACCTGATGTTAATGGAAGGTGACACAGTATGAAAAGCCTGAGGGACCGACGCCCTTTACCGGCTAGGAGAGCGGCAATTTGTGTAGGTGTGAATACACCGTAAATAACCGCATGTCTGTTACCCAGCTGAATTAATTTGCATTTAAAACTCTAAGAGGTGGTCAAAACTGCCTCTGGGAAACTGAATGTCAGTACTGAAACTTACAACGTGTTCTGTACTTTGGGAAATAGAATATCCTTAAGGATGAAGATCCTTGAAGAAAACAGGTCTCCTCACCACTTACCCCAGAGAAAAATCAGTACAGTGAACTTCTTTTCGCTTGTTCACAGTATACATTTCAGGAAAAGTCTCACCAGCTCCTACAACTAGTCTCCAATTTTCAGCCCCTACCTCTTACGCCTGAGCTTCCCTGGTGGTTCAGTGGTAAAGAATCCACCTGCCAATGCAGGAGACATGGGTTCGATTCCTGGGTTAGGAAGATCCCCTGGAGAAGGAAACGCCAACCCACTCCAGTATTCTTGCCTGGGACATCCCATGGACAGAGGAGCCTGGCGGGCTACAGTCCATGAAGCGGCAAAAGAGTCAGACACCACTGAGCAACTAAGCAGCAGTAACAATCCCTTACTTCGACTCTGGTGTGGAAAGTAGGAGACGTGCCTGCATTTGTCTGTCTTTTTCTGAGAGAAACAGGAGATGGAGGCTGGGAACCAGTTGTTTGGAAGCATAGAACACATATGCTCCTTCAGAAAGAGTCAGCCTGTTTCTCACATTGCCTCTGAGATCCATCACTCCCTTTCTTCTTCCTCTTTCCCGTGCCTGGTTCATGTTCATGACACTGGCTGAACTGTCCCCTCAACACTAACTTTGATTGATTGTGCTGCTTCCAACTTCTAGGAGGGAACTCCTCTCTGCACCTGTCCAGACAGGTGACCGGTACTGTAGAATCCTGTCTTGGTTCAACCAGGTGTCTCCCACCAATAACTAGATCTGCCACACAAAACAGAAGCCAGCTACTCCATATCCAGCCCCTGACCACAGACACTGTCAGATTTTCCTGCCATATCTCACCTGCCCAACTGACTGTTCATGAGAGGGATACTGACTTTCAGAATAAGGACTGAGCTTTCATTCTGTCTTGAGTTGCATTTTCCAGGCTCAGCTTCCATTGACAGTGACCAAATGACCTGTCCCATCTGGAGCCTGAGTCATTCAAGGTGTGCTATATATTCATATTTACAGAAAAGTAAAAATATTTCCTCAAATCTTAGGATCTGCCTGGATCCCTATTCCAGACTCTAATGTATGGAAGCATGAATGATCACCCCTACCTGTGAGTTCTGTCCTTAGTTTATAATTCTAGTGGTACTTTCTTACAGGCCTTGGTTTTAAGATGATTCTGACTGCTATTTCAGCTTCCTGGGACATCTACCTCCTTAATAACTTATTTAAGCTACCCCTTTCATGCAATGCTCTCTGGCTGCCATGTAGTTAGCATTTCCTCATGTTTTTGTGTTGCTTAAGCTTCTGGCTTGAGGCTTAACCTATCTTAATCAATATTTCATGGCGTGGCTTGCATGTTAGTACCTTCTTTATACACTCTTCCTTTATATTCATCTTGATTCCTTGAACCCCAGTCTCTGTTTCACTTCCCATTCTTAAATTAAAAACATATATTTCCTTATAGTGATTGACTTCCTGGCTGTGGCCACATCTAGATTCTTGAAACCACTTTTGTTCTCTTCTACTCTCCAGGGATGCTGTATTCTATCCCTAGTATGGATGATAATCATTCTGATTATCAGTAAAGAAAGAATGAAGGAGGGCTAAAAACAGGACAAAAGAAACTCACAAAGCATCCACCTACTAGAAGTAGAGCTAAGCTTCATAAAACCAGGAAAGTGATGAGATAATATTTTTTTCTTAGGGTGGCCACACAGACCATCATTCCCCATTCACACCATATGTCTGCAACATTTTTGTTTTTTCTGGACTAGCTTTCTCCATAAGCCTGTCAGTGATGCCCTTTATCACTTTGGTTTGCCATAGATTGGCCTATGGGTTGGAGCCCACCCGATGAAGTGTCCCACTCCTGATCCAATCAGGGATGCTTAAAGAGAGGGCTCCTGTGGCAGTTCACGGCCTCCCAAGCCCATCACTTCAGCAGAAGAAACAAAGATAACTTTCAAAGAAAAAGGCAGACACTCAGCATATTCCCCCAAGCATGTCTAATACAATTAACTCTAAAAATCTGGGTAAAAATTTGTCAATTCACTGGCCATGCATGCATAGGTCAATAATATTTTAAAAAGCAAACTAAGCACTACAAATTAACAGAGTAGCATTAAATATTCAGAGACAACTGATTGAACCTAATCAGGTGTGAAAGGTTGCAGAGAAATATATGCTAAAGGAAGGTAAGACATTAATGAAACTTAAAGAGTGTGGAAAATGTGGATAAACTTGATCTGCCAACTCAATTAATACTAAGAATATACTGTAGGAATATATAATGGCAAGTAAGGTGCTTTGAGCTTTTTTTTTTTTTGCAAAAATATTTCTAACTGCTGAAAAGTGTTCCCAGAGTTCTGTACTCTTCTACAAAAATGTTATTAAGAAACTAATTAGAGAATTATAATTATCATTGATTAAGACTCCTTTATTGAAAAAAGCAGAAAAACACATTGGATATGATTATGTAGAAAAGATTAATAGAACCAGATACAGGCAAGCTGATCAGGAGAAGGGCAGCTAGTAATAAGACATTGATTTTTCACAACCTCTTGTGTCCTCCAGGGACAGGAGCAAGTCTTCTATATCCTGAGTACTATCTCTAAGAAGCAGGGAGTTTCCCTAGGGTCTGTCAGTGATGCTGGGCAGCCATGACACAGGGCAAGTAGGGGATGCCAGGCAGGATTGATGTCTGCTACCAGACAGGCAGACCAGAAAGGCAGGAGCATATGGGACTCTGTTCACACAGGAAGCAGTCAGAGCAGAGACATCCTTGAGTTTAGAATCCCAGCTCTGGGATTTCTAAGGCCGAATTAGCCACATTGCTTCATCTCTAATTTTGTTTCTCTCAGCATATGTGGGATAGTAATGATACTTCATAGGATAATTATTCATAAGATATATATACAGCGTCTAGCACTGTGACTGAGAGAATGGAATTGCAATAAATGATAGTATTATTACTCAAAATGAATGAAACAGGCAGAAAATGGGATCTGGGGCAGAACATGGCATATGGTTAGGCATGCAAAAGTGACTGTCTTCCTGGTCTATGTTGATAAAGCTTGGTAGGTACACACTTTTTTTTTTCTTCTATAACATGAGGCAACGAAATACAAGTATTTGGAGCCAGTTAACTGAAACAGAAAGAGAACTAGATCATTTGGGGAGACATCAACAATTTTACAGTTGGCAAAAAATTGCTACAATTTCCTGTTTCTTAAGTGATCTTAAAGTTCACTTTCTTGGTCCTTGTTTAAAGGGTCTCAGAGACTCCTTTAAATCTCCTTTTTCCCTTTCAACAAGAATGTAATGATCACTGATTTTTGTCTCTTCTTCCCCAGTCTTTCCAAGAGTCATTTACATTCTTCAGAATCAAAGCTCAAGGGTATATTTGAAGCATCTCATAAGCAGACTCTATTGCAACTTCCCCTGGACTGACTTATTTCTCTGCATCATTTTCCCTCTACCATGAATTCAAAATGTTAGTGCCATGACTTTTTTCTTTATATTTTAACTATTTCACTCAAATTTCTACACTGCAGTTACATTGCTCTTGGTATCAGATTTCAGGTTCTTTTAAAGAATCAAGATGCCTGAGCCTTTGGGAGTATTTCCTATCTTGATGAAATTATAAGAAAAATCACTGAAATGTAAATTGTAGATATCATGACAGTTTACCTTCCCCTCCAAAGTAATTAAACCTGTACCACCCAAGAATATTATTCCACATTACTAGAATACAATTATCACACTTAAGGAATTCGATATTGTTAAATCACACTTTCTAATATGCATCCCATATTCAAATTTCTTATTTGTCCCTAAAATATTCTTCATACTTGTTTTTTTGTTTATTTGTTTGTTTTATGCTCTAATGCAATTAAAGATCACTCATTGCCTTTGGTTGTCTTGGCATGAACACATTTAAAATTCATAGGGTGATTCTGAAAATCTTTTCTCTTCCCTTCCTGTTAACAGCCAGGGAGGCAGAAAGCTACTCTACTTACTCAAAAGTGTGGCCCTTAGAATTTTGCTTTATAAATTCTATAAATATATAACAAGAATAGCGTGCAGTAAATTTTCTTAAAATTAGTAATGCTTCTAGATGAATTTGATTATTGTGAGAACTTCAAGGCCCAAGAATCCTTTGGGGAGAGTATTTCTGAATTAATAAGTCCTTGTGAGGCATTCAAGCTGGGCCAGGTTAGAAAGAGATAAGTAGATTTCTGCCATCAGAGGGGCTGATCCTCTCTTGAGAGTTGCATATTTTGCTAAGAACAAGAATTGCTTAGGATTTAGTACCTGCCCAAGGTTATACAATTGCCAAATAAGCCTCTAAGATAAACTAGTTTTTTTCAGTCAAATATGATGGCCTGACCAATGAACAGAACCACAACTCATTAGTATGATCAGTGAGTGAGTGAGTGAGTGATCATTGCTCAGTTGTGTCCAACTCTCTGTGACCCATGGACTGTAGCCTACCAGGCTCCCCTGTCCATGAAATTATCCAGTCAAGAATACTTGTCATATCCTTCTCCATTAGTATGATCAGCAAAGTTGTCATTATAAAATGATAAATGCTAATGTATACTGTAAAGTGAATTCTTAATAATTGATTATAGTACCCCTGTTTCTATCTACTCTGAAGTATCTTTTTTTAGTCTTTTAAAGAATATTATCATTGTTTCCAGTCTTCTCATAATTATAGGTTATAATTAGAAATTTTTCTTCATGATTCTTTTAAAGGCTACAAAAGACACCCTGGAAAACCCAACATTGCTTCAGGGTTTAATATTCAAAATCATTGCAAATGTGATTGACACTGGACGATAGAAAGGCAATGAGAAGCTATTATTCAAATATTTTATTAATTAAGACTTACTTGATTGACAAATTGTTTCTAAAATGAAGCACTTTCAAGAACAGTTCTAGGAGCTGTCACTTTCTCTACAGCATCCTCTGGTATAAGGTGTTAAGGTTATTTAAAATGCAGAAGCATCACCACATTTTGCTTTTCTATCTTGACATGGCCCTCCCTTTAGAATTTTTTTTTTTTTTTTTTTGCATTAAAGATTTTATCTCGGTTTCTTTCACTTCCAGGGTAGTCTTCCTAGAATGAATAGAAGAATAAGGTAACACTGATTGATTTGGCTTGATACCAACAGAGAGATTTGAGCTTTTTGATTGTTAGAGTGAGAGTTCCTGAAATTGACAATGTAGATCCTGTTTCCTTCCTTTCACCTACAGCATACAGAGACTACAGAAGAAACAAAAGGCAAGAACAGGCCTTGTGCTTTGAGTTGCAGTAATTTCAGCTTAACTTGAGAACATATCAGAAAATGATACCGCGTGGTCCAGTCTTACAAGGTCAATTTGTGATTTCTTTCTGTGGTATTGTTTACTACCTTCCTCTCATTTTCTACATTCTCCTTGCTCCTCCTCCTTCAGTATTGCCAAAAAATTTCAAATAATTTTTCTGGGCAATACATAGTAGAGAAAAGATTTGAGGAACCTCAGGACAAGTTTTCCTGGGAGTGGGAATGTTTTTGATTTTACTTCAAGATTTTGGGGGGAAAGTTAAGAAATTCAAATACTGATATTATTGAAAGTATTACACAATATTACAGCAGCTGAATATATGTTAATATAGTACAAAATTCATGTATTTTTTTAAAAGAAAATACAAAGACCATAGATTTTTTTTTGCTTACAATAGAACTATACTTTGTCATTGGGATTCTATGATACAAAAATTTGCAAACCAAAGTAATATGAGCTCCAGGTCCAAAAGGCTTGTTCTAAACTCCTATATCATAGTTTGGATTCCTTAGTAAGTAAATTCTGAGATGGAGTGGCTTGTCTTACCACATCTCAACTCTAGCCAGACCCCTAGAACCAGGGAACTAAATGAAGTTACAGAGCAAATAAGGCTGCATCTTCCCAGATTGTTCACGACACAGGTTCTCTGAGAAGAGTTGTGAATGGGAGGAAGTGACTGACACCTTCGAGGTAGCCTTCTGAAATTAACACAGAGTTTCCCAAAGTAACTGCTTTGGAGAAGCAGACATTCGTTTAGATACAAAAATTCTAATGCTTATTAAAGTTCAGTTTTTACAATTAGTATCTCCTTTTAATATTTCTCTGGAATGGCAGTGAAGTTGGAGTGATACCTTTTTATGAAGGCAAGGAAAATTTCCTTTCCATTTTGAGCCCTCAAATAGCTTTCCAGTTGCTCAACACTGGTAAGGGCATGCCCCAGTTAGACTATGATGATTTTTCTTTCTAGTGTATTTGGAAGACAGTGAGTTGATACTGTGGGTTTGAAATGTTCTTTTCTATCATGAATATCCAAATAGCAACCAAACAGACTCATAAGTCAACACTAACTATCCAGTCTAATGTTCTAGATTCTAGATATTGTTATAGAGTAAGACATTTCCTTCTTCTCACCATTATAGAACAATCAAAATGAAAAAGTATAAGATGCACCTGAATGCCCAAATGAGTCATGTTTAGCTTAATGTGGATCTCTGCCCTGGCCTAGCCATATCTCAGCTGTTTGTGTTGAGTGTTCAGCTAGCTGTGCATCATATCATCTTTTGTGGTTTTTTTTTGGAATCAGAGACTGGGCATCTTAGTGCATCACGTTTTTCTGCTCCTGCACTGAGACTGCAAGTCTTTATGCTTTTACAACTCTCTGGGCAACACTCCCACGGTCCTTGCTGGTACAGGGTAACACATTCCATTGCCAGCTCTGAGTTTTCAGGCCATCACTGTATTCTGTCCAGCACGATGAGGCCTTGTCAGTTTTATTACATTCAGTCTTGTAAACCAATGATCAGGTTCAGTTTCAATTCTTTCCTTATTTACAGACAAATTCCCTTGGATCGTCCAACCCTCAAGTGATGTTCTCATTGTTCTTGCCAAAGAGGGCTCCATGACCCACTCTTTTCATTTGGGGCCACTTTATTTGATTTTCTATCCTCCTGGAATGAAACTTAAATTATCATCATCCTTTTGTGGATTGCTTCCTATTTGTCAGCCACTTTGAGGCCAGTATTCTGTTTACTCCTGCCTCTCACCCTGCCTTTCACTATTAGGCTGCTGTAAGGCACCAGCTATGGCATTATATGTTTATTTAATTGTGTAAGCTAATACTGTCATTAAATGAAAATTTAACTTATCCCATAAGTACTCAACAGTTATTATAATTTGGAGCACAATAAGACTATAGTGTATTTTTTGTTTGATTGTTTCAGGATCCATAGTAAAAGACCACTATATTCTCTCATCGTCTCTCATTCTACTAGCATGGAGTGTGAACTTGGCTGGGGAAACTTTCAGTCTCAAATGCTTGAGTATCCAGATCCAAAGTAAGATAACAAGGTAACTATTTACTGAGAATCCTGGAAATGTTGCATTTTGGGTATCATCCTTTTCCTTCCCAAAATTTTCTTGTTTTTAATCTATTACATAAGGTGAGGTTTCAATTGTCAGGGCAACTGTGAGTGGAGAGGCATATCAGAATAGTCTTTAAATCCATGAAAGAGGTAGTATATTCATTAGAAAAATGTAAAAATGACATCTTTAAAAGAGTAAAAATAAAAAGAATAGTTACCAACATTATACATCCATTCATAAGTATCATTCCTCCTGCTACCACCACTGGGACCATTTAATGAACTCATACTCTATAGATGCTTTAAACTCTTTCTCTTATCAAGCCCTGCAAGGGAAAGATTATTTTACTCATTATATATGGAAATGAAGTCAAGGCTCAGAGAGATTCAATAACTTGTCAATGATCACATAGCCAGTAAGTGACTGAACTAAATTTTAAATGCAGATCTGTTTGATTTTTAAAATCTATGTTTTAGCTGCTGCACCAAGATGACTCTCATCAGCTATCAACTTGTTCAAAGATTGCATCTGCCAAGCTTTATATGCACAAGTGAAACGAAATGGAACAAATTTTCTGGTAAATTGGAAAGCTGATTTCAACCTAGATCTGATTTCCTTTATCAGTTTTATTTTTCCTTTTCTGTTTGTGCAGATGTTGGCAATGTCTCTGCATATAACCAGCCAAATTGACCAGCAGACCCCTTCAGTGGACTGTATACATCACTCAGGCCAGTCATGACTGCTCAAGTGGTTCTCTGTAGCCAAGTAGCCCTGAGAATTATGAGCTGCCACAGGAAACCGGGAGAGCTATTCCAATCTGACCAAGATCAATTCACCTTTTGCTTTTTAGACCTGCTCCTTATCCTAGTGTGAGTCTAAAGATAAAGAAATTTTATTCTTGGCTTATTCTTTTAAATTGTTGACTCACTGTATTAACTCACCTGGCCTAGCCTCGGGATGAAGCCAAGTTTAGAAAGTGACCTTGGCAGTAGATCAAGATTGCCCTGAGCCTTTCCATGTGGAGAATGCCATTCATCTTTTCTTACCCAGAGTTCCTGATTTTTGATATTTCTTTCCAAGAAGCAAGTAGATGAGTAGACCAAGTTAAGACAGCTTAGATAGCAAAGATGCTGCTGCTGCTGAGTCACTTCAGTCGTGTCCGACTCTGTGCGACCCCATAGACGGCAGCCCACCAGGCTCCCCCATCCCTGGGATTCTCCAGGCAAGAACACTGGAGTGGGTTGCCATTTCCTTCTCCAAGCAAAGATGCTGCTATTACCTAAAACCAATTTGATCAGCAGAAGAAATAATAGAAGGTCCCTTTCTCTTTTTGAATGAGAGGTTTCAAATGTTGTATTCTACCCCTCACTGCACCCTCCTTTTTCTACCTTACAAACTCCTCCCCAAACCCTTTTCCAGATTTTCCTCCAGGAAAAGCTCACTAGGAATTGTTCTTGGCTATGTTCCATGTAATTTTCTCATTTTTAATCTATTACATAAGGTGAGGTTTCAATTGTCAGGGCAACTGTGAGTGGAGAGAGTACGGCGCTGTTTAATCTGATCTCTTATTTGGCCTGCTTTCTGCTGTTATTAGCTTTTTTCACTCTTATAGTTAAAAGAATGCAAACTATTCCACTCTCCTGCCTTTTCTATTCTCCTTTGCCTCTATTTCTTCTCAAGATCTAGTGTGCCTGCACTCGCCATATTTACACATTTAACTCCTGTTCTTTCCACTAGCACATTTTGATTCTTTTCTCTTCATTTATGTTAGATTCTCCCTTGAATCAATATTTTCCACTCAAGAGAAACTGGTTTCAAAGCCCAGTTTCTCAGTTCAGTAAGGAAGTTTAATTATCATTGACAAGCTCTTTCCTCCATGCAGCATCTGTTATGTAACTAGAGAAGATTTGGCCCATGAATTTAGGCTAATCAAAATGGATAACTTATCTATGTAATCTCTTCATGTTTTCAGAAATTACTGAATACCAAAATGGTTCTGGGTAGCTGAGTGGGAAGAATACCTAAAATTACTGCTTAATGATGGGGAGAGTATTTTAGCTTTTTGTTCTGTTTTTGCTTTTGGTTTCTTTTTTTCTTTTTTTTTGGCCACACCACATGGCATATCGGATTTTGACCAGGGTCAAGTTCCCTGACCAGGGATTGAAGCAATGCCTCCTGCATTGGCATCATGGAGTCTTAACCACTGGACCACTAAGGAAATCCCAGACAGTATTTTAGTTTTGTATGGGCCACCACAATTTAAGGCTATACCTTAATTTTCACTGGCTGGTTTCTAAACTGTGGGGGCTCTACCATAAGCAGATCCTGAGAAAAGGATTTGAGTGAAAATGATTTCTGTAAGAGATGAAGCACTACCTGGGCAAGGAGATGTGAGCCAAGAAAGGATACCTTATCACTGTAGATAGGGGCTCAATGCCTGATGCAGGCCTCTGAGATGTTGTGTAGAATATTCCTCGGAGTTGTTATGAGGCTAGGAAACTAGAATATTTCTACCAACTCCCATACATCATTGATTGAGAGTTTCTCCTGGGAGTAGACATTTTGGATCTTCCCTGGGAAAGAGATGAACTATGGTTCCTATGGCCATAGAAAGTTCTCAATAAAATGACTGTGAATAATTGCAGTAAGGAACCATTAGCATGTGTTGGAATGATGAATGTTGAGGGAATATGGAGGTATATGAAAATTGTCTGCTATAAATGGGAAATGAACAGTAGTGGGGATAGGGGGTGAGGTGGATAAGCTAAAATGGATCAGTAAAACGCATTTTGAATCTTCTGATATTTCTCTCAGGTTATGTTGCTGCTGTTCAGTCTCCAAATTATGTCTGGCTCTTCGTGACCCCACGGACTGCAGCACACCAGGCTCCTCTGTCCTCTACTATCTCCTGGAGTTTGCTCAAATTCATGTTCAGTGAGTCAGTGATGCTATCTAACCATCTCATCCTCTGCCATCCCCTTCTCTGCTTAATGGTGTTCAGTGTACAGTACTAGCTTATTTTAGAGAATAAGGTTCTGTGGATTTCCTATGGAAGTTTTTGAGGATGTTCCCCAAACATTCATGGCAAACTTTTGGTAAGAATATCATGCAGAGCTTCTTGTTTAAGAGACATCTTATATCTGGGTAGGGAAAGCTCGTAAGAGGTGTGGTTGGGAGCAGAGAGAGGGACATCTATAGAGACTGACAGTGACACCCGAACATTACTGAGTATTTTAGTAACATCAGATCATATACACCTGAATTAAGATGAACAATAAAATGCTAAAAGCCTGTAAAATTGAATACAGGTTAATATTTTAAGAAATAACTTGGCATGGTTGATATCTCAAAACCTTATTTTTGCTATCAATACGGGGATTTGAAGGAATCAAGAATTTGGAGAGAGAGAGGTCAAGAAATGGTGGCTACATAAATCTGAATGTTCCAATACATTCTGTACAAGCTGCGCAAATCAACAAAAGTAAAATGTGAACCTACAGAAATCCCATTCTTCAGAATGACCATGCATGCTTGTTTATGTGGGTTCAGTTGTGTCCAGTTCTTTGTGACCTCATGGACTGTAGCCCACCAGGTTCCTTTGTCTGTGAATTTTCCAGGCAAGAATACTGAAGTGAGTTGCCATTTCCTACTCCAGGGGATCTTCCCGACCCAGGGATCGAACCCACATCTCCTGCATTGGCAGGCAGATTCTTTACCACTGAGACAACTGGGAAAGCCCTCTGAATGACTATAAGTAAGAGTAATATATACTGCTCAATTTACCTGCAAGTAGAAAAATAAAAAACAGGTTCCATTTTCAGTTTTCAGAGAAACCTCCATACTGTTTCTCATAGTGGCTGTACCAATTTACATTCCCACCAGCAGTGTTCAAGGGTTCCCGTCTCTTCATATCCTCCAATATTTTTTTTTTTGTCTATGACCCAGTAATTCCACTCCTGGGTATATATCCAAAAAAAGCAAAAACACTAATTTGAAAACATATATTCACCCCAATGTTCATAGCAGCATTATTTACAATTGCCAAGATATGAAAGCAATCTAAATTTCCATCAACAGATGAATGGTAAAGAAGATGTGGTATACACAGTGGATTACTACTTACTACAAAGAAACTTTGTCATTCGCAGCAACATGGATGGACTTGGAAGGAATTATGCTAAGTGAAATAAGTCAACAGAGGAAAACAATACTGTATGATATAATTTATATGTGGAATGTAAGCAATACAACAAACTAATGAACAAAACAGGAATGAAGCAGACCCACAGATATAGAGAAGAAACTAGTGGGTAGGGGGTACAATATAGGGGTAGAGGATTAAAAAGTGGTAGAGGATTAAAAAGTGTTGTTATGGGATTATATAAAATCATGTGTGTGAAACTTTTGAAAATTGTAAAGCACTATAGAATTTAAAGAATCTTTCAGTCAATAAACAAATGAACAAACAACAACCAATTTCTAGTGGAGCTATTTGTCAACTCCTCACCCCAAGATTTCCAACGAGAAAAGTATTGAAAAGTTTGCAGAAGAGGGAATAGGGCAAGGGAAAAGAACATTTTTGGAAGTTGTATAATAAGAGTAAAAAGCAGCAAAATAAGAAAATTTAGGATTTTGTAAGGTAAATACAAGGAAAAAATATCATAAGACACATTTTTCTCCACTTTGCACCCACACTAAAATACCATTTGCTTTGCTACATTGACAGAGTGATGTAGAACTAGGAATCTTGTAAATCTCCCAGTTTTTCATTCCTAGCTACTGCATGTGGAGATGCAAGCAGTCTCCATTTATGCTGAGAAGAAAATAGAGAATTAAAATCAAACATTTCACCCGATAACAGTTGTCTCTAAAAGTCAGCCACAAATGAAAATAAACTGACATATAATTCTATAAATAAACATCCTCAAATGAATATTTGGTGATATGAAAAAATTATTTTGAATCACTTTTCTAAAAGCAGACATAGAAACAAGGAAAGGATAAAAAAATGAGTACATATTTCTTGCATTCAGGAAAGAAATACATAGAAAAGAGTCTAAATCACAAGTTGTTCCATGATGAATAAACTAAATAAAACTTAATAAGTGTCAATGAAGAAGAGAACAGTAATCAAAAGAATAAAAATTACATAATGAAAGAAAGAAAAAGGCCAGGAAGAAAGTAATTAGAATGGAAAACAGAAAGCAAATATCCAATACATGAATAATCGAAATCCTCAAAGGAGAAAAACAAAACAATGGAACAGAAGTAATATTTAGAACAATAATCTACAGCAATTTTCCAGAAAGAAAAGAAAACCTGCATCCATGTATTGAAAGGGCCCATGAGGTACATAAGAAAATTGACACAGCATGATCAAATCTAAGGCATACACAACTAAGACTCCTGGATTTTTGAAGTCCAAATACTTCCCTGTGTTTTCAGTCAAAAAGATCTAGTGAGTTCTAAGAACAAGAGACTTAGAGAAAAACAATGATGAAGGAGCATTTTCAAAAAACTCAAGAAATGAATTATGATCCAAAGATTTTATATTCTGCCAAGATGTCCTTCAAATATCAAGACTGAAAAATTCAATTTTAAACCTGTAAGAACTCAAGAGGTTCTGAGAAAATGGTGAGAAAATACACAGCAAATACTATATATGTAGAATTAGTGACATGAAATTAAAAGGACAGAATTGAGATCAAATACATCAGTCATATCAAGAAATATGAATGAAGCTAAATTCATTTATTGGAGGAAAAATTATTTACAATTTGACTCACAAAGCAAAGGTCATATATATACTTTACAAAACATGCACATTTATAAACTCAAAATGGATTAAAGACCTAAATGCAAGTCCAGACACTATACAACTATTTGAGGAATACGTAGACAGAACATTCTTTGACATAAATCACAGCAAAATCTTTTTTGATTTACCTCCTAGAGTAATGAAAATAAAAATAAACAAATGGAATTTCATGAAACTTAAAAGCTTCTGCACAGCAAAGGAAACTATGGGAACAAACAAAAAGACAACCCTCAGAATGGGAGAAAATACTTGCAAATGAAACAGCTGACAAGAGATTAATCTCCAAAATATACAAACACCTCATGAAATTCAATCTAAAAATAATCAAATAACCCAATCAAAAATTGGATGGAAGATTTAAATAGACATTTCCCCAAAGAAGACAGATGGCCAAAATGTACATAAAAAGATTCTCAGCCTCACTAATTATTAGAGAAATGCAAATCAAGACCACAGTGAGTATCACCTTAAACTAGTCAGAATGGCCATCATCAAAAAGTCTACAAACAATAAATGCTGGGGAGGATATGGAGAAAAGGGAAACCTCCTACATTGTTGGTGAGAATTTAAATTGGTAAAGCCACTATGGAGAAAAGTATGGAGAATCTTTAAAAAACTGAAAATAGAGCTGCCATATGATATAACAATCTCACTTCTGGGCACATATCTGGAGAAAATTATAATTTGAAAAGGTACATGCACCCTATGTTCATTGCACCATTATTTGCAAAAGCCAGGACATAGAAGAAACCTAAATTTCTATCAACAGAGGAATGGATAAAGAAGATGTGATGTATAAACAATGGAATATTGTCCATAAAAAGAACAAAGCAATGCCATTTGCAGCAGCCTGGACTGACTCAGTGACTGTCATGCTGAGTGAAGTAAGTCAGACCCAGAAACACAAAAATTGTATGATATCGCTTATATGTGGAATAAAATAAAGGGCACAGATGAACTTACTTAGAACGGAAGTAGAGTCATGGAGGTAGAAGACAAACTCTGGTTAGGAGGAGCTAGGGAGGGGAGGGATAAATTGGGAGACTGGAGTTGACATACACACACTACTATGTATAAAACAGATAACTAATAAGAACCTGCTGTCTAGTACAGGGAACTCTACTCAGTATTCTGTAATGACTTTCTAGGAAAAGAAATAAAAAGTGAACATATGTGTATGTGTAACTGACTTACTCTGCTGTGTGCCTGAAACTAACACAACATTATAAATCAACTATACTTCAATAAAGATTTTTTTAAAAATAAATAAAAGAGGTGCATCTAATCCAAAGTGATTCAGAAATGCTGCAAATAAAGATGAGCACAAACAGGAAAAAAGAAACTGAAAAGGCAGGGGTTAAAATGCTGATATCCTGCTGGAAATACACGACTTCAATGTAATCACAAGGAAACATTAAACAAATTCAAACTAAGGAAGATTTTTTATGAAATAATTGCTCTTTATTTTTCAAAGTTTTCAAAAAATGTCAGGGGAATGAAAAGTGCAGATAGATAGGAATTGTTCAGATTAAAGTAGACTGTGGGCTTCCAGGGGGCACTCGTGGTAAACGACCCACCTGCAATGCAGGAGACCACCTGCAACGCAGATCTGGGTTGGATCCCTGGGTTGGGAAGATCCCCCTGGAGAAAGAAATCGCCACCCATTCCAGTATTCTTCCCTGGGAAATACCATGGAAAGGGGAGCCTACCGGGCGACAGTCCATGAAGTCACAAAGAGTTGGACACAACTGAGTGACTAAACCACCACGAGACCTGATAACTAAATGGAATGTGTGATCCTGAATTGAACTCTGCTGTCTATCTCTGTCTTCTTCTTTCTCTCTCTCTCCATATATATATATAGCTATGTAGGTCATTATTGTAGGAACTGGCAAAATATTGACAAAACCAGTTAAACAGTGTCATAACATCACTAATTTCCTAATACTGATATTTTAGTGTGACTATGTAAATGAATGTCCTTTTTCTTTGGAAATGCACACTGATATATTTATATTTGCAACATATCTGCAACTTACTGTCAAATGGCCCTGAAAAATTATAATAGTATGTGCCTGTGTGTGGTAATATATCCAGGGGTTCTTTATGCTATTGTTACAACTTTCTATAAGTCTGAAATTATTCAAAGTTTAAAAATTACCAAACAAAAATTATTTAGGGGAGGGGTACAGATTAAGTGAGGCATCTGTATCCACTAGAAAAATTTGAGTATGCTTTTGCATGCTTTACTGGGTCATAAATTTTATTTTTTCTGGGGGAATCCTAAGGACTTGCTCTGTCCTGGTTATTGGGATGTGACTGGCTGCAAATACCACCGAGTTTAAAGTAGTGTTATTCTTACAGAGAAAGTGCACCTTCAAATTCCATCTAAGTGACTTTGCCTTTCCTGGAAAGAATCTTGGATAAAGTGAAATTGGGAGTAAAAGTTTAGAGGGCAAGGGTTTCTTTGGACATAGATGCTTTGATGGATTTTCTGAGAGACTGATATATTTTAATTTCCATATGCTAAATACAAGCTTTCCCCCCAAAAAACTCAAGTGTCCTGGAGTTTTTTAAATTAACAAGTACATTTCTACTGCATCATAAAACTCAACCTTAATGGTAAATTGAACAAAATCAGAGGTAGCAACTCTTGGAAGTAATAGTTTGTAAAGAAATGGTTCTCAGGCAAGTTGCTCACTTTGTTAGGGATACTTTCTTTTTCACTGATCTTGGAAACAATCAAGGCATATATGATAAGTGCAAATATGTTTATAAGCCTCTAGATTCAAAGTGAGATTAAGTCCAAACTGTTTAAACAGTTACTTCATTCATTTATCTGTGGAGGTGGAAAATGAATGTAAAAAATGTAGACATTTTATGGGCTTTTATTTTTTTCTTGAATCTATAATTATGTCATTTAAATATCAATATTCAGCACTTTTTAAACATTTTTGGAAAGCTTTAAAGATATAGAAAAGCATGGAAGCTAAATTAACAGGTTTTCATGATTCTACCACTCAAAGCAATTGATATTAAACTTCTATTTTTCCTTCAGATATATTCTTAATAAAAGAAACAATATTAGAATTGATTGCATTTACTCCTTTGTAGTCCTATTTCTCACTCTTCTCCCACAAGTACTATCCCGAATTTAGTATGCATTCTTCAAGTTCATGTTTATCATATACATTTATCCACCAATAATGTATGTTTTTGGTATGTGGGTATTCAAAATTCTTTAAATTTTATCATGTTGGTTATATTTTTCAGTAAATATTGGTTAGAGATCTGTTTAGTAGCCATATTTAAATCTGGTTATTTCATTTTAACTGCTATGGAGTATTATGGAAGTGAAAATAAAAGTCACTCAGTCGTGTCCGACTCTTTGTGACCACATGGACTACAGTCCATGGAATTCTCCAGGCCAGCATACTGGAGTGAGTAGCTGTTCTGTTTTCCAGGGGATCTTCCCAACCCAGGGATTGAACTGAGGTCCCGCATTGCAGGTGGACTTTTTACCAGCTGAGCCACAAGGGAAGCCCATATAGTATTATAATGTACTCCATTTTATTTTTTGCTTTTATAATTAATGTAATTAGCAATTTTGTATATGCCTCTGGGAATATATGTTTATCTATCTGCAGTGTATACCTAAAAGTAGACTTGGCAAGTTTGCTATATATTGTTGCTCTTCAAAGCAGCTATGCAAATGTATCTTATCTGTGATTTATGAGTCCCTGTTTCCATAGAAACCTGCCAATATTTGGCATTGTCAAACTTTACATTTTGCCAATCTGATGGATATGACATGGTCTCACTACTGTTTTAATTTTGCATTTCTTTGATCATTTAAGAAGTTGAGAATGTTTACATATATTAATCAGTTAGATTCCTAACCTGTGCATTGTCTATTCATATTCTTTGTCTATTTTCCAGGGGGTTAAAATTATTTTTTTGTTTTTCTGATTGACTTACTGGATTTCTTTCACACTTAGAATGTTAAACATTCCTGATGTTGGGAAAGCTTGAGGGCAGGAGAAGAAGGAGGAGACAGAGGGTGAGATGGTTGGATGGCATCATTGACTCAACGGTCATGAATCTGAGCAAACTCCGGGAGATAGTGAAGGACAGGGAAACCTGTTGTGCTGTAGTCCATGTTGTCACAAAGAGTCGGACATGACTGAACAACAAATATATATATATATATTTATATTTTATATATATATATATCATACCAAATATATTACTTCCATTAAGTTAAAAAGTTTTTAGTTTTGTCACATATTTTATGCCAATTTCAACAGTTTATGTCTAAGTTTGCTAAAATTTTTAAATTGTATTACATTGAATTTATAACTTAGATAATGTCTTTTTAATTGATATATAGTTGATTTACAATGTTGCATTAATTTCTGGTGATTGAGACATGTGATTCAGTTGTATTTATATATATGTATATATTTTTTTCATATTCTTTGCCATTATGGTTTATTATTGGATGTTGAATATAGTTAGTAGGACTTTGTTATTTAACTATTTTGTTTATAGTCATCCGTATCTGCTACTCCCAAACTCCTAATTCATCCTTCCCCTATCCCCTTTCCCTTTTGGTATCAGTAAGTTTGTTTTCTACTTCTGTAGGTCTATTTTTGTTTTGTAAATAAGTTCATTTGTGTCATTTTAGATTTCACATATAAGTGATATAATATGGTATTTGTCTTTCAGACTTACTTCACTTAGTATGATAATCTCTAGGTCCATCCATGTTGTTACAAATAACATTGTTTCATTCTTTTTTATGGCTGAGTAGTATTCCATTGTGTATATATACCAGATCTTCTTTATCCATTCGTCAATGGACATATAGGTTGCTTCCATATCTATTGCAAATAATACTGCTATGAAACACTAGAGTACATGCACATTTTCAAATTAGAGTTTTCTTTGGATGTATGCCTGGAAGTAGAATTGCTGGATCACATGGCAACTCTATTTTTAGATTTTTAAGGAAACTTCATACTGTTTTCCATGGTGTCTGTTCCAATTTATATTCCTATTGGTACGGTAGGAGGGTTCCCTTTTCTCCACACCCTCTCCAGGATTTGTTATTTGTAGACTTTAATCATGGCCATTCTGACCAAAACTTTGATAATATTGATATCTTTAATATCCTGACTTTTCCACCTAACATCATGTAAATATCTGTATCTTCATTCATTTAGGTCATTTTTATGTTCTTCCATAATACTACTCTGAACTTGCTTTCTCATCTCATTTGTTAAAGTTATTCATGAGTGCACTGTATATTTATTATCACTATGAATATTTTCTGTTACATTTCTTATTTATTCCTGGTATATATGAATGTTCTTTTTCATGTGTCAGTGAAAATTCATAACTGTTTGGAACTGTCTCATTAGCACTAAAGCTTTATAGATGTTCTTTTACTTTTGCAACTCCAAGGACTATAGCCCACCAGGCTCATCTGACCATGGGATTTCCCAGGCAAGAATACTGGAGTGGGTTGCCATTTCCTCTTCCAATTAATGGCTTATAGATGCTTTTTACTTTCTGTGTAGATTATATTTATTTGCAAATGTTACTTTTGTCTTTAACTTTTCAATTACTATGGCTTCTATTTCTTTGCTCATCTTTTTGTACTGCTTAGGGTCTTTAATAGATGATTGACTTTACTGAGAATGTTCCTGAAGTTTCACCAGTAGGAATTGTTATTGGTTATGGCTATAAATTAAGACTATATTAATTTTTTCTGGCAAAGAAAGTGCTTTTTATGATTGAAGTCTGAATATATTGTTTTATAAAAAAAACAAGTATTGGATGTTATCATGATTTTTTTTCTTTTGAGGGGATTGATTGAGATCATACGCTTATTTTCTTCTAACGGTGGGCATATAACTAAGGCTGGCCCACTGGGCTAAAGGAAAAGATGTTAGCCATATTTAAAGAAGTATTTTATTTTGCTTTGTTCTTTTTTATTTCATTTTATTTTGCTGTTGGGCATGAAAAAGGAAGTTATTTGCCCCAGGTTCTACAGGAAGCAATTCTGAGGAATAGCTAATAAAATGAGGAACCAAAAGCACACTGAAAGTAAAAATGTCCCTTAAGTTCCTGGATCTTTTAAATTAGTTTTAGCTTTAATTATATATCACTTGTAGCTCAAAGCGAAAGGGTGTTAGACCTCAACAGGCTAGGCTAGGCATGTGTGCTCTGCTGGTCCAACTCCCTTGGACCCCATGGACCGTAGCTTGCCAGGTTTCCCTGTCCATGCAATTTCCCAGGCAAGAATACTGGAGTGGGTTGCCATTTCCTCCTCCAGGGGATCTTCCGGACCCAAGGATCGTACCCATGTCTCTGGTGTCTCTTGCCTTGGCAGGTGGATTCTTTACCACTAGCACCACCTGGGTAGCTGGTAACATTGAAAAAACAGATTTAGTCCACCAGCTGACAAGGAACAAGAATATCTATGAAATACAACTGTAAAATTCCACAGATATAAGATCACATTTAAAAACTTATGAAAATGGTTACCTTTTCTTTTTCAAGATATTTTCTATGTTCAATATATATTGAAGTAGTAATGGAGGAAGGAGATTAGTAGAGTCCCTTGAACTTGGTTAAAGCAGAGACCCTAGAAAAATGACCAGCTGTTATGTTGACTGAACAAGGTATTTAACTTTTCTAAACCTCAGTTTCCTCATCCCTAAAATAAAATAATATATGAAAAGCACTTAGCAGTGCCTGGTATGTAATGAGAAACAATAAATGTTCGTGATTTTTCTTATTATTGAGAGGAAAATAAATTCTTTGTTAGCCCTCCATATGCAGAAGTTTGAAAAAAAAAGTACTTCTGTCAGTTATTGACTGATTTTCCTTCAAAAAGACTTAAGTTCCAGGAAGCACTGAAATTTTTCCAAATATTGGAAAATACTTGATATTTATCTTATGTAAGTATAAAATGAAAGTATCAGTTTGAGGCAAAGGAGTCAGGGGGATATCTTTAAAGGTAAAGCGGAAAATCTGAGAGCTCTTTGACACTGTCCTTTGCTGTGACAGACTAATTAACAACCAAATGGTGGTGAAAGAGAGATGAAATGATGCCTGATCAATTCAACTCAGTTAAAGACCGTGGTTCAGTGACTATGCTGTGTTCAAAATTCCAGTCTGAAAGCCTTGGGAGGAAAGCATTATTGGGGTGAGTAGAATACAGACCACAATTGAAAATTGTCAGTGGCTTGCATCAAGGGATAGTGCCAAGGTGAATATATGCAGAGAATTGCCATATGAATTGCTAAAAGTATAATTATGACTTGGTTCTTGGAAATACATTAATCAGTCACATTTCCAGATGAGTGGAAATATCTTCCTGTGAAAAAGCCTCAAAGGGAGTAGATTTAGCTCTGGTAAGAGAAAGAAGATGAGAGGGTGATTTTGAATCTGGAAGCTCCAATGAGATAGATGTACCTTATAGAGTATCAAACAGAAAGAGGGATTGACTTGAGATGGGAACCTGAGAGCCAGCAGAGCAGAGAAATGAAGAGGATAGCCTCTAGACATGCTTCCTGGGTTTTAAGTATTGTTCCACTGCTTATTAGATGTGTGACCTTGTTACTAACTGCTTCAGTTTTCTCCTTTTTGCACTGAGTATAACACAATCCTGTGCTGTGCTTAGTCGCTCAGTCATGTCCAACTCTTTGCAACCCCGTGGACTGCAGCTGGCCAGGCTCCTCTGTCCATGGGATTCTCCAGGCAAGAATACTGGAGTGGGTTGCCATGCCCTCCTTCAGGGGATCTTCTTGACCTAGGGATTGAACCCGTGTCTCCTGCATTACAGGCAGGTTCTTTACCACTGAGCCACCAGGGAAGCCCCGTAACAAAATACTACCTACTTCATAAAAAATGGTGAAAGAAAAAATAATTCATGTAAAACACTTAGTCCTTGGTGCATGGTATCTACTCAATTATTATTATCAATTGTTTTGGATATTTATTCATGCAGAGGTGGCGGCTAGGACAGATGTTTTAAATCATTCAAACTGAGTCTGATTTCTAGGAAGCCAGCTTCTCTGGAAATGGAGCAGAGTTAGAGAAGCTCATGGGGGCAGTGGTTGTGGAAGAGGGCCTGGGCATGGGATCTAGGACCTTGTTCTAGGTGGCACTGAATATATTTTGCTATACTGGTCACCAAGGCCCTGGCAGGGAGAAGTTGTTTGGTCTGAGGGGCAGAGCCTAAAAGGAAGATGTATAGATAATCAAAATCATGCCTTAGACTCAAGAACTATATTTTGGATTTCTGAGAGAATGAGAGTGAGAGAGAAGAAGAGAGTGTGCATGAGCTTGTGGATATCAGATATTATATTACTTTGGTGTACCTTCCTATTTTAGGAACTAATTTACTATGGCAAGCCTAGAATCCAGAGACAGGGCTCTTCAGATCATTTGATTCACCCTACCATCCTTTAGAGCATAAGTCTCCAACCTTGTTGGTACCAGGGACTGATTTCATGGAAGATAAGTTTTCCATGGACCAGGAGGGTGGAGATCATGGTTTGGGATGATTCAAGTACATTGCATTTATTGTGCATTTTATTTCTAATCTAGAGCCACTGCTGATCTGACATGAGGTACCAGTCAGTGACCTGGAGTTTGAAGCCCCCTGCTTTAGAGGACAATTTCAGGAAAGAGTCCCAGTAGGACTGAATTTCATTGCTCACAGTGATGCCCTCCATAGTATGCCCTCACATTATTGGTTTTCCTTTTCCTTTCTCTTTCTTTCCATTTTCTCACTTCCATTCCTTGCTATCACCTCCCAAAGACATTGTGCTGTGCTTAGGCTCTCTGTCATGTCTGATGCTGTGTGATCCCACAGACTGTAACCTGCCAGGCTCCTCTGTCAATAGGGATTCTCCAGGCAAGAACACTGGAGCAGGTTGTGAAGTCCTCCTCCAGGGGATCTTCCCAATCCAGGGATTGAACCCAGGTCTCCCACATTGCAGGTGAATTCTTTACCGTCTGAGCCACCAGGGAAGTCCATGAATACTGGAGTGGGTAGCCTATCCCTTCTCCAGGGGATCTTCCCGACCCAGGAATTGATATTACTTTTACCCAATTCTTTGTCTCAGATTCTGCTTTTAAGGGAACATATGTAGTGTTTAAAAATATTTTTGGAATGAAAGAATAAATGACGGATAAACAAATGGGGCAATGAGTGAAGGAATAGTTATTATGTGCTTGGCATTCTATGGTTTACTCCACTTTGCATTATTACTTTTCACTGACTCCAGGGACTGTGTGCTGGACAACCACAATCTGTCTTACGGCTTTGCTAGAGAAGCTGGATTGCTGGTTGCTCCCCCTTCCCTTCTCTGTCCCACAGAGAGGCCAGTGTGTGTTTCAAAGTGAACTTCCTGACACTCACATTTCCTAAACTCAAAGCAGTTTGTTTCTGATAGGGATGTGAGAATTGAAGCCCTGGGATGCAACTAAATTAGCTTGCGGCCAACAATAGCAGACCAAAGTTAGTATATTTTTCACAGCTTGATTAGAAGAGTTTGCATCTAAGAAGGGCAGGATTATTACATCTGACTTCCAGAAGAGCAGCTGGAACATTATTCTCTAGCCTGCTCACTGCAGAGAATCTGCTCCAGTTGACAGCATGATTCTTTTCTTCAACCTGGATCTGGCCTCTGCACCTGGGTACGTTCCTTAAGTCAGAGCCCTCTCCCCAACTGTCTCCATTTGCTTCCTGGGCTTCCTTTCTCTCTCCTGTCCTCTTACTCCAGCTAGCATGACTCGGCTGTGGCCTTTAAAATTTGCCTGAAAACTTAGATTTTCTTAATTCTGTTTCCTTTCAATAGTGGTCAAAGGGCCCTTGGGTTTGCGTGAGAGTCAAGAAGGAATATTTATATGTTATCAAAAAGGGGTAGCTTTTCTTAAACTGTTTCCCACTGGTCTGTGTATTAGGACAGTGGTTCCCAAGTTTTTTGACACTGGGGACCAGTTTTGTGGAGGACAATTTTTCCTTAAACCAGAGTTGGAGGGTTGGAGGGGAGGGTGATTTCAGGATGATTCAAGCGCACTACATTTACTGTGCATTTTATTTCTATTATTATTACATCAGCTCCACCTCAGATCATCAGGCATTAGATCCAGAGGTTGGGGACCCCTGATTTAGAGGACTTGTTATAAATACAGATCCCTGGGACCAACACCGGAACTACTCTGTAAGAATTAGCAATGTTTGGGGCGTGGTAGGGAGGTCTGCATTAACAAGCTCTTCAGGTGGTGTTTATACACATTCAAGTTTAAGAATCACTTTTCATTTGTTCCCTTCTAGAATCTTTCTATAAACTTGTTTTCCTCTTTTCTCAATGAGAAGGTAAAAAGGACTCAGTGAAATATCTATTCCCACACAGCTTTTGAATGAAGCCAGAACCAAAGCAGATTTTCTGTGGAGCTTTTCTCATTAAATTACAAGGTCAAGGAGGTAATTGCTCACTTACCTTCCACGGTAGTTGACCACAAAGACTTTCTTGTTTGTGGCATACTTTGTTGTAGCTGGTTAGTGATTTTTTTTTCCCTCTCTGGGAAGAGAAATCCATCCAACCCAAGTAGCGAGGGTGAAACTCCTCATTCTATTTGGAGCTCACTTTAAGTAGGGGGAGGGCTAACCAAGCTCAACAATTCTTAATCCTGTCTCACTCGAGTCACCTGGAGAACTTAAAAAGCATCAACACACAGGCCTTCCTTTCCAGGAATTCTGATTCAATTGGTTTAGGGTGGTATCAGTCTATTTTTAAAACTACCTTGAATGGATGCATGCCCAGGCATGTCTGACTCTTTTGTGACCCCATGGACCATAGACCTCCAGGTTCCTCTGTCCATGGAATTTTCCAAGAAAGAATACCGGAGTTTGTTGCCATATCCTTCTTCAGGGGACCTTCCTGACCCAGGGATTGAACCTGAGTCTCCTGCGTCTCCTGCATTGGCAGGTGGATCCTTTACCACTGCCCTGCCCGAGAAGCCCCAAAAGCTACCTTAGTGAAAGTCACTCAGTTGTGTCCAACTCTTTGCCACCCCAAGGACTGTACAGTCCATGAAATTCTCCAGGCCAGAATACTGGAGTGGGTAGCCATTCCATTCTCCAGGGATCTTCCCAACCCAAGGATCGAACCCAGGTCTTCTGCATTGTGGGCAGATTCTTTACTATCTGAACTAGTAGTTCTGAGTTCTCTGAGCCATCTGAGTTCTCTAGTTTGAACTGAGAACTCTGAACCATCTGATTTCTCTGGATTGGGGAACTTCAAACTAGACAACTACTGTATAGTTACCAAGGGTTTGCGGTTGAGCATTGTTTTGCATCAGAAGTAGGAATTTCTTTGGTGCAAAAGATGGGAATGAATATGCCAGACTGAGAGGACTGTAAGCGGTGATGTGGAGGCATGGGCATAGAGAGAGGTCTAGAAGGAAAAAAGATTCAACTTTAATCAGGTTTCATCACCAGAAAACAATGTACATGGAGATATCCATATCTATCAAAAACTCAGATCTGATGAAAGACTTTCACCAAAGTAAAATTTTAGTTTTTAGCTTTCATGATGACATTTAGAAATATTTCTAAATGTATGCAAAAATGGCAGGGAATATATAATTTACTAAACTATTTGGTAACAAGCCTTGGAATACATTTCTTCCTCTTGGGTATCAAGAAAAAGTCTGTGTGTCCTAACACAAGTTCATGTTTCCTTTAATGAGACAAAGAAAATTACATGGTCCAAAATGTTGTCCTTTAGACCTTGGCTACTAGTGTTCATTCTCAATGTTCATTTTAAGTCATTTGAATTTTAGTTCATTTTAGTACTCACACCAGGCTCCAGGTAAAATTTCCTCTCTCCACTCTTTGTGTTATTTTCAATATTTTTTAAAATACGTATTTTGATTGTCCTATTTAATATGTACTTTAACATTGGATCAGGAAATGGCAAACCACTCCAGCATTCTTGCCTGGAAAATTCCACAGACAGAGGAGTCTGATGGGCTACAGGCCTTGGGTCACAAGAGTCAGACACGACTGAGTGACTTTCACTTTAACATAGTAATATGTTTAATTCCTTTTTCAAAATAGATGAATATAACTCTTACATCCATCCTTATAACCATATCAAGGCTACAAGGACCCAAATGATCTGACTCATTCCCCTTCACTCTCTCTTTCATGCACTCTTCTCTTTCAGTTACCCTGCACACCATTCTCAGTTTCCTTTGTTTTTCTGCTGCTTGGATTTTCTCTTCTACCAGAATAATGCTTCACAATGCTCTTCATATCATGCAACACACAGAAAATGGTAATGTTTTTACAACACACTGGAGTAAACAGAGGAGGCTGTTGACCACTAGAGGGGGTCAGGGGCTTTGCTGTCCCAAGGCTCTGCCCTGCTGCCCCAAGGCTGAGATGGTCAATGTTTATTGCAATACACCCTCAATCAGATCTTTGAATGACTGTCTCCTTTGAGTCTCAAATGTCAATGCTTCAGAGCAGCTCACCTCACCAACCCCACGAGTTTAAACCCCTTCAGTCATTCTACCATACCTACTCAATTTTATCTTTCTCATAACATTTATAGTAATAATCCTGCAATTATTTCTTCACCTGTTTAAAGTGTATTTCTCCTATTTTCAGTGTAAAGTGACTGAGTACAGGAATACTTGTAGGCCTTCTTAATCATTATGCACAAAAAGCCTAGAAATGGTAAGTACTCAATAAACACACCAGACTGATAGGAAAATTGTGACTAGGACTGAATAATCCCCATTCCTAGATGAGGCTTCATTTAGTGTGGCTGGGGAACATGCTTCAGCGGATGAATTAAGGCAAAGACTCTATATTTTTAGCATTATAGTCTTCGGGAATGGTGTATTGCCTGTCTCATAGCATACATACAATAAGTACATGTGTGATTGTATGAAGAGAAGAAGGAAGGAAGGAGAGAAAGAAGGAAGGAGAAAAGGCAGGAATATAGAGATAATTGAACATAAGCTTCAGCTTCTTTTGTTTGTTTCAAGTTTTGGAAATCTTCAACTGGAGGTGGTAGCAATTTAGTCTGAAACCTGGGATAATAATGTTGGGAGTATTTTAACTGATGCAGTCAGGCTAATATGAGGAATCCATTCTGTGATCTAGGGCAAAAACTTAACTAAGAGGACTTTCAGTTTTTCTGCAAATGAAGTTTGAGTCTGGTGAGTTCTGAAGTCCCTGACCATTTTGAAATCCGCTATTTAAATTGACAGAAAGTCAGAGAGGAAATGTTAAGGAATTAATCAACCAGAAAATCCAGCAGCAGCCAGGATCCTCCAAGGGAGACCAGAGGCTGCTTTTGGAAAACATGTTGGATGACTAGGAATGATCCAGGCAGTCCTCAGGGCGTGTTTTCAGGGTGGTTGGACTTTCTACTATTAGGACACCTATGTTTTCCTTTCTCTTTGTCCCTCTAATGCTGAGGGGTAACTTCTCATCAGCTAGTGATCGTGAATAAACGAGTAACAGCTGTTGCTAAGGTCAGGCAGCTGCAGGTAGGAAATAATAAAAAATTATATTTTCTCATTGTACTCAAGCATTTTAGAAACAAACAAGCAGAAGGCCTTTCCAGGCCTCCATTTATTTATTTGAAAAACTGAACAGGCTTAGGCTGTTGTGAAGATTAAATAAAATATTTCATGGAATGGGCCTAGTATAGAGTTAGGCATATGATAAACAATCATGCTGGCTACCACTATTATTATATTATCCATGTCATGAGGTAGAAAACAAAATATTTAATCCCAAATACTGG
Source organism: Dama dama (assembly GCF_033118175.1). Lineage (NCBI taxonomy): Eukaryota > Metazoa > Chordata > Mammalia > Artiodactyla > Cervidae > Dama > Dama dama. The sequence goes on from NC_083705.1 coordinate 23,660,858, forward strand.
CATTTGATTCTGTTTCTTTCTAGGGAAGATAGAGTAGTTGGCTATGAAGTCCACAGGAAGAGATCCAGAGCTGCACACCATGAGGCTCCTCTTCTCCAATTAAAAAGCTTCAGTATATTAATAAACCCAGCTGTTTCCCCAACAATTTGGAAAAGCTGCAAAATCCAAAAATAAACCAAAACAAAGAGATACTCAGTCTAGAAGCAAACTTCAATTTTATATTTCTTACAGAAAAACATTGATATTACAATGTTTGACATTAAAACTATCTCAACACTACATTTAGTAACAATCAGATACTATGGCTAACTCATCTCCTTCATTTAACAAAAGTAGATATTTTGAACATTTATGTCTTTCAAGAATCATTGCTTTGTTTGTTTTTGTGTTGTTTCCCATTAAGTGATGAGTCTGGGATAAATGATTTCTCATTCACAATAAAAATTATTGAAAGATGTGGCTCACGCTTAAAAACACTGTTTAGTTTTAGTTTTCAAGGTGGAATTGGAAACTGAAAATATAATAACTTTAGAAGAGAGATATCATTTACTTAAAAATAAATACACTAACAATGAGCTCTAAACTTTTCAAAATGTTAGTTCTTTGATAATTTAAAATAAGAAATGGCTTTTGATAAAACATTAATAGCAATTTTTTTTACTGATTTTAGTTTAGTTTAAAAAAGTTCTTTTCCATAGAATTTTTAAGTGATTGACTATAAACTCAAGTAATGTGATTTAGTATAATTTCTCTATATTTATTTTACATTAAATAAGCTATGTATTTCTGTCTGTTAAAATACAAAATATAAAACATAAAAATTCTAGTTACTATTTAGTCATATTAAATTACTTTTCTTTTCTTTTTGGAGGATAGGTATATCTCATATAAGTGGAAAAGATGAAGAAGGCCCAAGATAGAAAATATTTTGGAAAGTTAATTAAAATTTTATTTTTACTAACATTGATTGCACACTAAGATATAAGGAACTTATAAGATATAAGTTCTTTAGTTGCATTTTCTTATTTAATCCTGATGCAACCTAATAAAGTAGAAATTTTTCTATGTTCTGATAAATATAATAGATTCTGTATTCAAAACTTGTTCTCGCTGCAAAACACTAAAGAATGATAGATAAGTTACAACAGGGAGAGCTGAGCTCTCAAGAAATTCAGGAGAATCTTCAGTACCCCAAGATGACAGGAACAAAAGCCAGAGTAATAAGCCTGCACTGAAGTCAGATACCTTAGAGACATTTGCTGATCGATGGTACCTGAATCCTGAAGTTCTACTATCTCTTCAATGAAACAGAACAACTCCTAAGGCATATAAAAGATGGTGTGGTGGTGGTGATGGGGAGGAGGTTGGAATGCAGACAGCTACAGAAAGCTAGAATCTTCAAAGAGCTTCAGGGAAAAAAACAATGTGTCTGCCATGTTTGAACTGTACACAGGAATAAAGGTTCCTCTGATAATATTTAGCCATAAATGATCCCCTCACATAGGATAGTAAACCTACTGTTGTATATAACAGAAGGAAATACAAATATTCCTGGAAAAATGTCCATTGAACCAAGATTCTCAGGATTCCCATAAACAGAGATTGGTCAAATATAAACGCACAGTATAAAATCACCAATCACAATAGTAACCAAGCTAGCATGGGTGAGACTCAGCAAGAAAGAGAATTAGAAAACAGGGGTTACAGGTATTGGAATAATCAGAGACAGAATATAAAGCAAAAAGCTTAAAAATGTTAACAGAAATAAAAATATTATAAACTTGAGCAAAAAACAAAGATATACTAATATAATTAGCTACAATGGAAAAATAAAACAAAACTCATGAAAGTAAAATACGTAGTTGAAATTGATGAACAAGGATTTGACCAATTGTTTGGCATATCAGACAAAACTTAAAAGAGAATTGATAGCCTAGAAGATAGATATGAATAAATTAAGCACGATATAGCACAGGAGGAAAAATAAATATTTTTATTTATTTATAGGAAGAAAAAAAATACCAAGAAATTATGAGATACAGAAGATAGGAGAAAGTTCTTTTAGTATATTTAGAATTTTAGGAGAGAATAGAATGAAGGAGGGAAAGACAGTACTAGGCAATAAGACCAATCTCAAGTTGTAAAAGAATTGGTGTATTTTACTTCACATTATTTGACAACAATGAAATTAAGTTACAAATAATAATAAAAGATAACTAAGAACAACTTCACTTAATTGGCATCGAGAAGAGTGCTTCCAAATTACCAATTTGGAAATCA